>NC_092867.1:2795057-2823180 GCF_032062135.1 Pyxicephalus adspersus | reverse complement strand
TGGGTGTCATCCTGTGGGTGTCATCCTGTGGGTGTCAAGGATCCACTTAATAATCCATGAAGTGATATCACCCCATTGCTGTCTTCTGCATGACCGTGGACTGTCCATTGCTAGAGAAGTTCCAAATACAAACCAAACCGTTTCACCGTTCAAACTTTACACCCTTCATCAGGGCCCAAAAGTGACAAATGACAAACCTTGGATATCTGTCACTTTCGTCCTTGGTCAGAATAGTCATCAAGACAATCTGAGGGGAATCGACGTACTAGGGAAACATTCAGCATTTATAACCTAGGATCGTGCTTGGCTTGCTCTAGGCAGGCAATTTTTACACCCCGAAGGATTCTGAGGGTCCCTTTGGGCTGTTATGCCAAGAAGTGGATCTGAGATTGAAGTGTAAAATTAGAAGTTTGAAGTCCAGATAAAACAGAATCAAATACAAAACAGAATCGAATACAAGATTATACATTTTGTGGTTCAAACTTCGGGACTCAAAAGTGTATGACAAGTTTTGGCTTGGTGAGAATGGTCGTCAGAACAATCTGAGTTGGAAAGTCACCATCATAGGGACAGAGGCAGCGATTACAACCTAGGATAGAACTGGGCCTGCTCTGAGCAGACAAATTTTACACCCCAGAGGATTCTCTTATCCCTTTAGTCTGGTATGCCATGAAGTGAATCTGAGATTAAAGCTCAAAGTTCAAAATTGTGGTTCAAAGTCCAGATAAAAGTTATTTACAAAATAGAATTAACACAAGATCATATATACAAACTGACGCGTTTCTCAGTCTAAATTTCACACTTTTCATGAGAGCTCAAAATTGTATGACAATTTTTGAATTTCAGCCTTGGTGAGAAAAATAAATGTGGGGAAGGATATTAAAAAAAAACCATAAAATGCACCGGGGGGGGGGGGGGGGGATCTAGGTGAGGAGGGTGAGGCAATGGGTATTGGGATTGGAATATCCAGAGTTTGTGCTTCAATCATTATTACACAGTTTGGAGAAGGTCCTTTTAGGTTCCACCATGACTGTGCCCTGTGTACAAAGCCAGCTCCATAAAGACATGGGGTCACCAGTTTGGTGCTAAGGAACTCGGGTGTCCTGCACAGAGCCCTGACCTCAACCCTACTGAACATCTTCGGATGCAATGGAACACCAATTTCAGGCCAGGCCTTCCCACAAATTGCTCTTTCAGCTAAATGGGAACACATTCCCATAGAGATTGTCCAAAATCTGGAGGCCGTTATGGCAGTAAAAAGAAGAACTCCATTATGATTCCCATGGACATTATGGCCAAGTTTTCACAATGAGTTGTTCATATTATGTACATGGGGTACAGGCTGCCAGTCACCCTGTCATAAGAATCCTTTTTTTTGGATATACAGGTAATAGAGATTGCTCTATGCAAGGACATTATGGTTATGCGGATTTCATAGTTTATCCACAATGCTATCTAGTAAGAACTTTGATATTTATATGAATCGCCCTTTTTTGGCTTTATCCTATTAAGATGAATATGAGATAATATACAGTTGTAAGTGACCTTACATTGCTCCTCTACTTGACTGTTTATACTCCCACCTTCAATACTGCAAAATATATAGAAATCTGTATATAGATATATACAGGTATGTACAATAAATTCATATTAATAATGAGGGCTGAATCTGTATAGAAAAATATAAAAGTAGACTATCCCTATTTTGAATGAAAAATACAAAAAATGTGTAAATACAAAAATCTAGCTTTACAAATCTAGGTGTTATATATTGTGTTATGTATACATAAACATTGAATATAAACATTTCTAGGTGAAATCTTAGAGGTCCAGTTTGATAATTCTGGGTCGCTGCTGCTGCCATGCTGTTTTTTGGCTTATGATCTGCTCTTTCTCTTTTTGGAGGAGACATCCACCTTTGGGTGATTTGTTAACACTTCTATTAGATTGGTATGTAAATTGCAAAGTGAGAAGATTGGATAAAATTGAAAAACAAAGATTTCATTGTTTATAAATCAGACATGGTGAATTTATTGTATTGATAGGTCTCAACACTGTTTCCTGAGAAAGCGGGTTCTACCCGCGAAACGCGTTGAAACAAGACTCTGCCTGACTTATGCAAAACCATGTTTGATATGGAAAAGTTTTTTAAATTCAACATGTATTCACCTGTGTGAATCTTTTACTTATTTTATGAGAGTGTTTTATTTGTTAAAATGAAACGTATCTTTTTTATTTGCTTTATAATGTGTCTAAAAAGGCCCCTAACTTATTAGTGATGTTTGGGAATTGCCCTATCTAACGTTGACTTTGGACCCATGAAATTTGCAGCCATGCCCCTATAAAGAAATCTCTTCATTGATGAGCTCAGGTCTTCTGCAAAGCAATCAAAATGTAATTAATTGACTTATTGACGTTGTTGTAAATGAGGAGATTTATTGAACACACAAGGGAGCAATGGACGGCTTAAAGGGCTCCGTCTCCATGATTATCCCTCATTGATTCCAATTAAACCTGAAATATAAATGACATATCTTCATCTAATCTTCATGTCACCTAATGGCAGCCAACTTCATGGGCAAAACTTGCTGAGATGTCTGAATACATCCAATGACTTTCAGAAAACCTTTATGGTCTTTGTTATATTGGGAAAATCAGATGAAACTTTCCAGACCTGGAAGCATTGATAAAAGGATCGCTGTATATAGACATTATATGGAATTTATTTTATAGCTCTAAAGAACATATTGAGCCTGAAGCTGGGTGATTCAGCAAACCTGGAATGGATCTGGTCCACGCTTCAAAACATTTGCTAGCAAATGAATTTGAAGAAATCCTTTCCAGGTTTGCTGGATCACCCAGATTCATTGATGAAAGTGAATCTTTTCCAGCCATGGATAGCTTTGATAAATCAGACCCAATAAATTAACCTAATACATTGCAAGTGCAAAAAAACAAAGAAAAACAGAGACCAATGCTTCTGCACAGAAAGCTCCACAATACAGCACGCTGGAAGGTGCCAGGATTTTATTTTTCATGCCGCAGATACCTTTTAAAGAGATAGAACTCTGCACACCTTTTGCTTCACTGTGGCTTTAAATTATTATTATTATTAAACAGTATTAGTATAGCGCCAACATATTACACAGCGCTGTACATAAAATTGGGAATGCACGTGACAGACAGATACAGACAGTGACACAGGAGGAGGAGAGGACCCTGACCAGAAGAGCTTACAATCTAAGTGACAAACACTAGGAGGGGCCACAACTATTGAGGAACAGCTATGATTGTCTATAATACTTCCCAATGAGCTTTGTTAGTCTTCTGGGTTTGACAGCTTTAGTCATTATGATTTGCTGACCTGGATGAACTACTGTATACATTTTATTTCATTTCAGCGTCAAGGCCAGCCAAGAATGCTCAGCGTGAATTTGAAAGACTCTTGCAAACCGAAAGATGAGAATCCTTCATTACAGCGGAGGCTTTGTATGATTCTGCAATTAAAAGAAAAAACAAAAATGTATTTTGACCTTTGATACAGCTTTGCTTTACCTATATTCTATAGAAAAAGTCATAAGTAACTATTACACAACAAGCTGGAACGTCACATCCTTATCCCTTGCATTATATGATATAAAGAAGGAAAACCTATGATTAAGTCTTCTCCTTCACATAAAGATTCACTTATTGCCTAATTCTGATTGGCAGTATGTGAAATATATTCCTCCCCCTCTTCTATAGTGTTACTTAAAGAACATAAAGACATAAAAGAATAAAATAAAAAGACAGTGATCAATATTCCCAGGGAAGAGAATACAAGATCCCTAGATCCTGCACAGATTACTATACAACCCATGACATGGTGACCGGTAGATTCATTTGCACTGCATGCTGCTGGGACTTTTGGGATAATAATGCTGTATTACTATAGGAATTTAGGCTGTTCCCATAGTTTAGTAAATTATACCCTTGCAAGATATACTTCACTTAGCTTAGTGAATGTGGTGATGGCTCACCGCAAAGAAAACCCAATTACCTGCACGTGATTGGATGGTTGAATGGTCCGGTGAATTATATTTCGCAAAACATTCACTTTGCTATGTGAACATCCTACTTTTTATTTGTAAACCAGCCTTAGTGACTTTAGTTATGTAATGTTACGGCCATACCCGGGCGCTTGGCAGATTTTGCCTAGAAATGCCAGCTTTCTACAGGTTACCAGCTGTCTGGGCACCAGGTTTCCTTTTTTAGTTCCAAGAACTCAGGATGGCATAGCTGTCAGCAGAGCAGGGGCCAATCAAACTGCTGGTTGGAGGATTCTGATCTCCCCTCTGTCCAATGACAGCTTAGTATGGGTGGAAGGGGGCATGAAGAGGGCACCCCCAAGGAGCGGACCTTTTTCTCAGCACCCGCTGGGTGATTTTACCCAAGATTCACTCAAATATTAAAGATTATTTATAATAAATTCAGTTAGAAAAATGAGTGAATCATGCGTAAAGGCTAATTCACACATTGTGCAAAGACTAACTTTGGGTGAATCTTGGGTGGTAACATTTATAAATAAACTCCATAGCATTCCATGTGCCTTGCTAATGAATTCCATGAACGTTTGCTCATAGCCCTTGGACAATGTCACCCTTACAGGGAGGTTTGTTTATTACCTTCATGCTATGAAAATTCCTAATTAATTGGAATTATTTTCAATGAGTTCAGCACAGAACAAAACCGCCTTATTCCTTGTTTGTGAAAGCAGCAATACGATGGTCCCGGATCGGAAACAAGACAAAAGTGAACTGACGGATAGCTGTTAGAGAGGACGTGTCCGGGTCATGTCACCCAACACACAAAGTCTACAGGTCGGAGGTCAACCCGTAACCCTAGGGCCCTATCTACTAAACTGTTTTATGGAATGTCCACCCCTTGCCGCCCATTGGGTCTCCTGATTACAATGTTCTTCTCTGTGCTATAAATGGCATCTTTTTGTCCTCTGTTTGGCTGTAACTCACTAACACAGCCGGTCTGGAAAACGTTTCCCAAGTTTGGGATTATTTAGAAGGGTGAGCTCATGTCTCATCGGTGACAAAACTAAAGCGATGAGGCCGGGGACAAAGTTCAGGCTGAGTTTCCAAATTCCAAAGACACAATTGTATATCATTAAGAAGAACATGTGGATGGCTTGAAAACGAAGAGCTGAAATGCTTAACGGAACCAGTTATAGGATAATCATATATATAAAATACAAACAGTACAAAAAACAAACAAAACCAGATAGCATAAAAAACAAACTAAAACAAGTAAAAAACAAAAGCAAAACATTTGTTTTATGTTCTAATAATACATTCTTTCCCTCTGTTATGTGTCTAATTAGTCCTCTATTAACCCTTTCTATCCTTTGCATATCCTTAATGCCGGTGGCTACAATTCATGCTTTATTCAGAATGTCTTCATTTGTAGCCACCCCATTGTGCTATGGAGAGACTTTAAGTATGACCGCCCACATGCATGGGACATGGAGTTCTCCTATAGACAGGAAGCTGACAATGAAGCTACTCTGCTGCTCTCTAGTGTTCAGAAATAGTGAAAACCAGCAGCAGCACAGAATGACCGTGAATATGAACACTTTGATAAATAAATAAATAAAAATGCATTCCTTATATATGATTGTTGCTGTTTTTTAATTCATAGTGTGAGAACTGTGACTTTGAAGATCTCCTTTAACAAATGTAAATGGGAACGTGTCCATAACACTTCTGACCTTGAACCTCCAAGTGGCATGCTACCGGATGGGATGCCTCATTTACCTCCAGCTCTAGGGCCAGTTGGGCTCGGTAAAGAGGGGCTAGATGACTCTGGACGTTCTCAAACCAGGAAATGAGGCGGGACCTGTCTGACTTGCTACAGCTTCTAGTGTATGTTGTGAGAAGCTCAGAGTGTGCAGTGAATTCAGAGTGAACAAAAGGAGCCGGTACAACTGTGCAAGACTGATGGGAAGGCAGGAGAAAAATTAATTGAAGGGAAAGCCAGGGGGCAGGTTGAAGGGGAGAATGGAGGGCAGATTTAATGAAAGGGAGGCTGGAGAGAAAACTTACTAAAGGGGAAGCTGAATGGCAGATTCATTAAAAGGGGAAGCTGAAGGGCAGATTTATTGAGGACCAGGCCAGAGGGCAGGTTAAAGGGGAGGCTGAAGGGCAGATATAATTAAGACGAGGCCAGAGGGCAGGTTGAATGGGAGGCTGAAGGGCAGATTTAATGACGGAGAGACTGGAGGGCAGATTTTAGAAGAGTAGAGTTGAGAGTAAATTTATTAAAAAGGGAGGCTGAAGGGCAGATTTATTGAAGGGGAGGCTGGAGAGAATAATTACTAAAGGGGAAGCTGAAGGGCAGATTAGTGAAGGAGGGGCTGGAGAACACATTTTACAAGGGGAGGCTGAAGGGCAGATTTATTAAATAGGGAGGCTGGAGGCCAGATGTAATAAAGGGGAGGACAAGGGGCAGATTTAACCATTTGCCCCCCGGGACTCCCATATCTGGGCATATTTGGATCCCCCTTGTTAACAAACTCGCGTTCTCACAGTTATTTTGCATCCACCGCCAATGTGCTGAGACAGTTTGTAGAAAAGAATGAACCAGAATTTACCAGCCTCCACTGACACAAACCCAATAAGCCGCTTTCATTTGTGAACACAGCAGCCAGATTTGTTTCTGGTTTAATCAGCGCTGTGATGTACTCATACTTTACTAATTTGTCTACATTAGGCACCGGAGTCTATCCTTTAAGAAAAAGTTAATTGCCTCAAAATGCTTTAACCTATCCGAACAGAATTAAAGAGAAACTATAATGTGTTTTCAGTAAATACACTTCTTGATTTATTGTTATAACATTTACCTAAAAGTATTTTTCATGCAACATTTACTTTTTTAACTCTTTGCTGCCCTGTATTTGGATGCCTGTGTCCCATGCATGGTAAGTACTCCCTCTAGAGGCCGTTTGTGTATTGTGACATGGCATGATCAAACAAATTCGGGGTTACCCCTGACATAGATCTGGAGGTAAGTGGTAGATCTCTCAATGAGGCTGATGATCAGGGGGATCACTGTACCAGTGAACATAATTCACTCACATAAAAGATGTTCCGGAGGATTATTTGGATTATTTGTGTATTTCAAAAAAAGATTTGCAGGAGGTGGGGGTGTTTTTATTTACTTACCTCTTTGCAGGAATAGATAATGTACCCCTTTACTCATTGCCCCTAGAGAGGGCTGGTATCTGATTGCCTATATTAAGAGGGACTTTTGTTTTCGAAGATAAGCCCCTCTTTAACAAATTCCCACAGCCTTCTAAATGCAGACGAGGTTCTGTCCCTAAACACTGGAACCCCCATTGTAGGGGGAAGGAATGGCCTGGTACAAGAACGAGGTGGGGTACAAGCTCTCTGCCCTTCCTTAGGCGTCACGCCTTCATAAGGGTCTAGTTGAAATTTAGGCTGGTCCAGCTTTAAGGCATCCTCCAATAATGTCAGCTAAAGTTTGTGTATTTTTAATGTTGCACTTAAAGCCACCTAAAAAGACCCTCTTTACCCCCCGCCAGTATTTTTTTTAAATCTATTTTTGCATTAGTTTATATCCCTCATTTCTGTGCCCGGCTCTCCATGCCTTGTTTTTCCTGCAGTTTTTCTATTAGCCTTGATAAAAAGAAAATTTACTCCTTGTCCATTAACCCCCATGTGTTCTGCTGAGATTTTCATGTTTCCATGGAAATATGCAGAAATCCATCAGTTTCCACTAAAAGTGACCACTAAAAGAACAAACAAAGTAGAACTAAAGGCTTCGGTATGATCAGTAATTATGTGACACATAATTATACATAAGAAAAAAGAGATCAATTCCTTATTTATGTGCCATGCATTCATTCTCCCACATTCTACAGCTCCTAGTGGGTGGGGTTTAGTGTTGCCAATCCAGTAGTCAGTGGGCAGGAAAAGGCGTGGTCAGGTGCTGATTGACAAGCTACTGGCTTATGAATAAGAAGATAGCCACGCCTCCTGCAACATTCTGTAGTACAAGCAGACACATCTCTGAATTCAATAGCATTGTTGCCACTGCACCACAGGAAGCTGCATTGGGTGGACTCGACTGGCAGGATCAATAGATATTTGAGTATTGTTTTTTTTCAATTCCTCTAATGTAATAATTTTTCACTTTCAGGGTTTAGTTTTACTTTAAACAATGATGACAATGAAAAAGAAAAATGACCGAAGTCATCTGAAGGTAGAGAAGCTCCCTCAACCGGTCGACTAATCATTCTCAAAGCTTATCAGTCTCAGTTACGTTTTCTTAGCATGTAAAAAAGCCGAAATGTAATTTTCATTTTTAATACAATAAAACCCCCTTTAATAAAAAATGAATGTCGCCCATAACATTATGGGATCGGCGTCATTCATGAAGAATGCCAATGACACTGAGAGGAGCCGCGGTATGCCGTACAGAAATCCGGCACCGCGAAAAGTTCACCGTGACCTTGGATGGCAATAAAATCCCCAGCGCCATCACTCTTTTTTCCGTCAGTTTTCTTTTTTTTCAGTAACTTTCGTTATAAATTATTTAAGACTTTTGGAAAGTGTTAAAAAAGAGCACTTATCCCGACACTTCCCCCCACGTATTAGATGGGCCTGTTCCTGCCAATTCTATTGTTAATTCTACTCTCTGTACTCACTTAACGAGGGTGCCAATGGGGAAATTGATGCCTCTGAACTTGACTGTAACAACACTCTCATTTTATTAAGATCACTTAACGGCTATTAGATAATATCAGGTTATGCCCTCTGTAATCGGCCCAAGGTTTCATTCGAAGACACTTAAAGGGATAACGACAACCATTATTGTAACATTTTACATTTTTTATATTTTACATTCTTGCTGTTTCATATTTTGATTAAAGCATTTTATTTACATATTTGTAAGTTCCCCCTCTAGTGGTCATTGGAATATCAAAAAAGCACTACATTGATTTAAATGAAACTGTGAGTAAAAATATTTGTGTTCAGGGCCCATTTAGGTAAATGCTGCTATGTTCATACACACATATTTTAATTATACATATTGCAACCCAATACTGATTTTGCTACCTGGTGAGTCACCAAGCTGGTAGAAACTTTGAGCCCCCATTATTCTTTAAATACTTTATATATTCTAATATAAATCAATTCCAATAAAAACAAAAAAAGCCCACATTTACCTAAAAAAAAACAAAAAACAAACAGAAAGTGCGTCGACTCAAATATAAACCTAGGACACAAAATGTGCCCATACCTGCTAACAAAACAGCATTCAATTAAAATGGCAGTAAAATAAAATGTGAATGAATACATCCATGCTGTGTCATTTTTTAAATATTTATTTATTGAAGAAAAATACAATCACTTGAGCTGAACCTATATATCTTTATACAATTTTTACAGAATAAATAATATTTTGTACTATTAAGTTAGTGATATTTAGTCATATGCATTTGAATGATCTTTCCTGCATTGTTCAGTGCCCGTCAAACAGCTTGTTTTTAACAGCCCTGATTTGTGAAACAAGCCACAAATGCAGTTCCAGGACTTGCCACTAGGTTCTACCTGAGTAAAAACCAAGATTTATTTTCTAATGGCATTTTGAGGGAAAAACAATCTTGGTTTATACTCAAAGAGATAGAGTAGTATATTTTTTTTAAAATAGTGTAGTCATGCAGTCACTTGATACTCTGACATTACCGTGGGATGCAATTAAAAGCATTCGATTCCACATGCATGTGGGCTCTCTCATGCAAGCGTCCAACAAACCTAATCCAGCACTAATTGACTTTGGAAGAACATGCTTGTATTCACCAATCACTGGTAATTACACATGTCATTATAAGATTACAAGATAATTACAAAATAATCTGCACATGTCATTAAGCAAAAATCATCAAATAAATGGAATTGTTTCATTGTATTCACTATTTATTTATAGGTAGATAAGCCTAATTAAAGGGCAAATATTTTTATTTATAGACATTACATTTAACCCCTTATTAACCCCAATGAGTCCTAATTAGCTTTTTTTGCCTTTTTCCCTTAGCTGTTATTATAAAAAATGAATACATGTTTAACACTTAATGAACCCTAATTGAACTGATTTCTTTTTAACTCTTTAATAACTGTAGTCAGCTGAAGTGAGCTCTTTCCTCCCCTACCTCCCTTGCTATTATTACTTTTAATAGCATTTTTTTTATAAAATGAACTAATATTTCACTCCTTATGAACCCTAGTCAGCCATAAACTTCCTTTACCTAATATTTTTTTAATTAAACAATCTCATATTTAACTAATTAAAAAACCTGGTCAGCCATCATTTACTCCCCTTCTCCCCTTAGCTCTTTGTTTTCACATATGATCCTATTTACCTCCCTATTAACCCAAGTGGACAATAATTAACATTTTCCTCCCCTTCTACCCTTAGCTATTAATATTTGTTTTTGTGTAACTGTATTTAACCCTAGTCAGCCCCAATAAAATATTTTCCCTTTTTAAAAAATAATTCAAATTCCAAAACATGCAGTTAGATTAATTGGCTTCCTCCTAAGGTGACCTTAGACTGTATTAATGACATATGACAATGGTAGCCCTAATTACCTCTACCCTACCCTTCTTCCCTTAGCTAGTATTAGTTATTTTAATATAAAATTAATTCATACGTAACTTTATTTGAACCCTAATCAGCCCTAATTAACACCCCCCTTCTTCTTTCCCCTAGCTGTTACAAATAAATTGTATTCCTATTTAAATATTATTAAACCTTGTCCGCCTCAATTAACTCTTTCCTCCCCTTTCTTTTTCCATAGCTGTCTTTTTTTTAATGTATTCATATCTAATAAATTATTATCCATAGTGAGCACTTATCTCTTTCTTCGCCTATTCTCACTTTTTATTAAAGTCTTTTTTTTTAACTATGAATATATATATATATATATATATATATATATATATATATATCTTAACCAGGCATGGAGTCTAAATGGCTAGGAGAACCACAAGCTTTTGCCTTGAACCCCATATGACCACTCAACCTTGGCAAATAGGGTAGGGGGGTCATAGTGTCGGGGGATGGAGACTCTTCCCACCTAGCTCCCCAAAAATGGATATTTTGGTCAGATTCTATATATCAGAACATGGATCCTTGGTGATTAAAGTGGTAACCTAATTATTTTGTGACAAGGTGGAACAGCATGAAAGGTTCCTGTGTACACTTTTCTACTCTACGTTTCTTTTTTCTAATAAAAATATTCTTTCTTTTTAAGGAAAAAAATGGCGTGGAGTCCTCTGCAACCAGACCCTTATCCAGGCATAGTGCCTTGGTGGCCAGGGGAACCACAAGCTTGTGTCCTCACACCATTTCTGTAACATACAAAATCCATATACCTGCACTCAACCTAGGCCAATGGTGCAGGACAGTCCTAGTGTCTAGGATAGTGACTCTTCCTATCTAAGACTCCAAAAAAGGATATTTTGGTCAGACATTATATATCAGAACATTTCTCCTTGGTGATTAAAGTTTAAGTGGTAATCTGATTATTATGTTCCAAGGTAGAACAGCATTAAGGTTCCTGTGTATACTTTTTCTAATAGTTATATACTTTCTTCTTAATCAGGATAAATGGTGTGAAGTCCTTCTCTATTATACCCAGACACTAATCCAGACATGGAGCCTTGCTGGCCATGAGAACCACAAGCTTGTGCCCTCACACCCTTACTATAACATACCGAGCCCCCATACCTTCACTCAACATTGATGAAAGGTGTAGGAGGGTCCTAGTGTTGAGGAACAGGGACTCTTCCCAATATCCAGGCCCCGAAGCATACTTTGGCCAGACACGATACAAGTAGAAAAGAATGAAAAATATTCCTGTGTACCCTTTTCTACTCAGTCACATTGGTGAAAAGGGTGGGGAGGTCCTAGTCTTGAGGGAAGGGGACTCTTTCCATATAGGACCCCAAAAAATATTTTGGTTGGACACTATATATCAGAACATGGCTCCTCTGTGATAAAAGTTCAAGTGGTAACTCAATCTTTACAGAACAAAGCAGGATAGAATGAAATGTTTTTTAGGGTACACTTTTCTACTTCACTCACTATTTTCTTTGCTATATTTTGCCTGTTTTAATCCAGATAAATGGTACGGAGTAACTTTGTCTTTCATCCAGACCCTTATCCGGGCATGCAGCCTTGGCAGTCAGAGGAAGCAGAAGCTTGTGCCCTACCACCCTGTAACATATCAAGCCCCAATACCTTTACCTAACATTGGTGGGGGAGGTTAGAGTTCAGGGATGTGGAGTCTTCCCAACATTTAGCCTTTCTGGAAGGATAATACTATACATTGTTATACATCAGAACATGGCTCCATAGTGATTAAGGTTCAGGTGGTAAATAAATCTTTGCCATCTCCATGCCTTTCCTCAAGTCTGATGAAGAGGATCCCAGTGTTGAGGGACAAGGACTCTTCCCCAAAACCAGGTCCTTAAAATGATATAGGGGTTTTTGTAGGTTTCTTAAAGCTCCTTTTAATAATGAAGGCTTCCCAGATGCCTTCCCTATCACCCAAGGGAATAAGTAAAGATTTAAAGCAAATAAAAATTGAACACATTGAACTATAGAGACAAACATGTATTTACCCATTTAAATACAATTTATTAAAGTTCTCCAAGGCTGGAGAGAATACACATTCAGCAGCAAACTTCTTATACTTGCTGAAGCATTTATAAACACAAAGTGAAACACCAAGAACACTTGTCAACAGTACTAGGAGAAAACTAAGAGACTCATAAAGACTTTGCTTTATCTCTACACCAGAACATAAGCAATATATATATATATATATATATATATATATATATATATATATATATAAATATATTCTTCATTTATTTACAATTCAAATTTAAATTGGTAAAACAATATGTTTTACCATTATGAAATGAATTAAGGTAATAACTTAATTAATTTCAACTTTATTGCTACATTAAATGGAGCGAATTATGAAATAAAATGTGTACTTTTATTTATAATAAAACTTTTTTTTTAATAATAACGGACAAAACATCCAACCTACACTAAATGTTGTTGACTGAATATTGAAGTCATAATGCATTTTGATGTTATAAAACCTCCTAATGACATAATGGACCATTAATCTCTGCACACAACACAAAAGGCAAGAAAACACAAAATAATTACATGTTAATTCCACATGCAGGTATGAATAGGGAGCTTTCTTTTTGGATGAGAGCCTTTTGGAGCAGTGCAGAAGACGATGTTAGCGACTTAATAGACTATGGAAGGACAGGTGGTGAGATGCGGGTCCTGGGAGCAATGGCTGGATGCTGGAAGGTGATGTCTGTGTGACTTTCTCAATGTGTTCATTTTACTGAGGATAAAAGATCTATGCAGACCAACGCTTAAAGTGTACAGGGAGGTAAATATTTTTTAATATTTTTGATTTTGAGTATAAGCCCCCCGTCATGGCTTTAATACTGTACCCACTTGAGAGATGTTGGTGATCATTGTTACTGACAGAAAAGGGATGGGAAATCCAGATACTTGCCATCACATCAAGTAGTCACGAAAAATCCTCCATTATGGATACCTATCCACATTATAACTTTCTAAGAGGAGAATTCAGTTCACGTAGAAAAGATTTCTCCTTCATTGGGTGTCCAGGATCAAAAAAATTAGCAGCCAATCACAGAAGGCCTAGTGATGTGCAGGGGAATTTCGGTTGACTCTGCCTAATTTACTAAATGGCAAAGTATCTGAACTTAAACAACTAGGGAAAAGGTTGAGGGGAGATGTGGGAAGGTGTCCTAGGTAAAAAAATAAAACCTGTTCACAGAGAAACTGCTTCCTGATAGTTGGCACCAGAAACCATTTAAAGCCAATTGTACCACTAAAATTCAGAAAACAAATTGTTAACACTTTTGAAAAATATAAATTCTCGATTTTGTCCAACTGTGCAAGAGCCCCAGCTTGCTGTAGCAACATGGGCACCAATATATTCAGTGTTCCAAAAATTGTTGGATTTCTGATGCTACTTCTTTGTGCATATGCTTCCACCCCCTGCTTAAAACATTTCCCAATTTGTTTTCCCTAAAAACCTCTTTAAATGTTCACTCACATGAGCCCAGCATCATGTTGTCCGTGGCAGTGCCTCTTTATGGAGTTACAGCTTTTCATCCACCATTACATCTTTTCTGGTCTTAGTGCTTCCCATCTTCCTGCATCATCTTGCCATCTTTAGTTTTTTTCAGGGCCAAGTGAACACCCTGCTGATGGAGCCAATGGAAAGTGCTCAAGTCCCAAGGTGACACCTAAAGGAAGGCCCTCCCATGCTGAAGTCATCATCTTCATATCTTTGAAGTCATATCTTTGGCTTCTTTGAAGTGAAGACCCTACCTATAGACAGCCAATGGGAAATACCCGGGTCCCAAAGTGGTGGCATCCAAAGAAAAACCCTCCCATGTTGAATTCATCATCATTCCATCTTTGCTTTTTTCAGGACCAAATGAAGACCCTACTGATGGGCAGCTAACGGCAAATGCCTCAGTCCCAAAGTGGTGGCATCCAAAGAAAAACCCTCCCATGCTGATTTCATCATCACGCCATTTTTGCTTTCTTCAGGACCAAGTGAAGACCCTACTGATGGACAGCCAATGGGAAATGCCTGTGTCCCTGGTGGCATCCTGGTGGCATCCAAAGAAATACCCTCCCATGCTGAAGTCATCATCAGCTATCTTTGGCTTCTTCAGAACCAAGTGAGGATCCTACCTATGAATAGTTATTGGGAAGGGCCTAAGTCTTAAAGTAGTGGCATATGAAAAACAACCTTCCTTGCTGAAGGCATCATCATACCATCTTTGGTTTCTTTGGGACCAAAAGAAGTCTCTGCCGATGGACAGCCAATGGGAAGTGCCTAAGTCCCAAAGTAGTGATATCCAAAGAAATACCCTCCCATGCTGAAGTCATCATCAGCTATCTTTGGCTTCTTCAAGACCAAGTGAAGACCCTACCGATGGAGAGCCAATGGGAAATGCCTGGGTCCGAAAGTGGTGGCATCCAAAGAAAAACCCTCCCATGCTGAAGTCATCATCATGCCATCTTTGGTTTCTTTAGGACCAATGGAAGGCCCTGCCAGTGGACAGCCAATGGCATGTGCCCAGGACCCAAAGTGGTGGCATCTAAAGAAAGCTATTCTGTAAGCCCCCAATCCACAAATAATCCACACCACATAATCTCACAGTCCTTTTAGAGAAGGGTGAGGGGCTGTTGGTGGAGCAGTTGTAGCGACTTATTTATCAGTTATAGGAAATTTTGCGTGGTTTAATGACACTGCAAAAACTGCATAATAGAAAAATAATTCTGGAGGCTTGATGAACAAAGAATCATTTTTTACTAAACACTAAGAAGCTGCCTGAGGCTGCGTCTCTATTCTTTACCTCTTTGCTTTAGCTGTACAGAGAATACAAAACAGCTGGGTTCACCAGCCATTCACAATTTTCGTGTTGGCTAAACACAGACGCGGGAAAAGTGCAACCTTTTTTTTTTTGGTGGCTGTCGGAAATGTCTGTGTGCACATTTTCTGAACGGTGCAATTTTCTCACTCTTTGAAAGAGTACAAGGTTGTTTAAATAAAACCTCAACAATCAATCTGATTGCAACAGCTTGAGGTCTATTATTTTTAAGAACTTAAACATATGTATCACGCTCACTCAAGAAAATGCAGAAAGATATTTTAACTGTAATATTTCCTTCCCAGCCATGGAGAATTTTTTCATGTTATTTTTTAGGTTCAGGTCTAAGCTATAAGGGAGATTTGAAACCCATGCCACCGGGTAATTTACCTATTTGTTGGCCTCAACTGGCTTAACACTGAAGAAACCAGGAGAATGCTGATTTAATGTTAAAGAGAACTATTTGTGTATTTGTATTAAAGATAACAAAACTGGTGCTCCCCTATAAAAAAAGAAATTGTATACTTACCTCTCAGGTGGGCTTCTACATACCTTTTGTTTTAGGGAAAGCCTCCTTCCATCTTTTCCTCCACACATCTGCCATAGTTCTTTCCTGGCAGATGGTCTTCTACATTTTCTTGGTTTCATTAAAAGCCTCCTTCAATCTTTGAGTTCAGCATTGGAAGATTGTTTTTTTCCCCCACACATGAGCCATGGTTCCTTCTTCTTAGGTGGGCTTCTGCTATCCTTTAGTACCAGTGAAAGCTTTGTTCAATCTCTGGCATTCACCATTGGAGAATATCTGTATCTCCCACACATGTGCCATGGTTCCTTCCTTGCAGGTGGCCTTCTACATTTTCTTGGTTCCATTAAAAGCCTCCTTCAATCTTTGAGTTCAGCATTGGAAGATTGTTTTTTTTCCCCCACACATGAGCCATGGTTCCTTCTTCTTAGGTGGGCTTCTGCTATCCTTTAGTACCAGTGAAAGCTTTGTTCAATCTCTGGCATTCACCATTGGAGAATATCTGTATCTCCCACACATGTGCCATGGTTCCTTCCTTGCAGGTGGCCTTCTACATTTTCTTGGTTCCATTGAAAGTTGGCTTCAATCTCTGGCATTCACTTTTGGAAGATGCTGGTATCCCACACACATGCGCCACGGTACTTTCCGCCAAGGTGGACTTCTACATCCCCTTAGTTCCAGGGAAAGCCTCCTTCAAGCTTTGGCATTCACCATTGAAAGTTGCATGTACCCCCAAAACATGTGCAATGCTTCCTTCCTTGCAGGTGGTCTTCTACATTGCCTTGTAGCCAGTGAATACCTCCTCCAATCTCTCACATTCACCAATGGAAGAAGTTCCCTTTCACAAGCATGTTCGCTAAACACAGACGCGGGAACAGTGCAACTTTTTTTTTTCAGTGGCTTTCGGAAATGTCTGTGCGCACATTTTCTGTGCGGTGCAATTTTCTCACTGTTTGAGTATAAGGTTGTTTAAATAAAACCACAACAATCGGTGGAGATTGCGACAGCTTGAGGTCTATTAATTTTAAGAACTTAAACATATGTATCACGCTCACCCAAGAAAATTCAGAGAGATATTTCAACTGTAATATTTCCTTGCCATGGAGAATTTTTTAGATTCAGGTCTAAGCTATAAGGGAGATTTGAAACCCATGCCAGCGGGCATTTAACATGGTTCTGTGCTCTCCCCCTCTACATTACCACAGTATATAGTAAAGATTGGTGAGTTGGAGGATGGAACCATGGAACATGGCAGGAGGCACAAATATTTGACTTTCTAAAAAGTGGTAAATGCCAAAGAGCTTGATGTAGATTTCAGCAATGGAACAGAGACGTGATAGATGACACCATTCTCCAAAGAAATATTTATACCAACCTTTTATTGCAGAGATGGATCATTAGTGATGGACAAGGTCTTTTTTAATTGCTTAGCAGAATTGTAAATAATGAGTAGTACCCCACCCCACTCTCAGGTGACACCATGAATTTTAAGTTGCAGTTAAACCCTTGAAACTAATGCCATTTTGATATTCACATCTTGTCTTTCTCTGATCTCCCATATATTGAGCTTGGATTTTACTTATTGAAGAAATGCTTTACCAATTATAGATTCTGAACATATCTTACATATGCTAGAAGCCTTTCCTACTAAGGTTACATGTGTGTTCGGTGTAACATGTAAGGTCCTGGTCCTTGTATATTAACTTTTGCTACAGTTTGACTTTTCTGAAGCTGAAGCCAACGTTTTCCCCCAGTGTACAACTGAACAGAGTCAAATTCATCATTAGGTGCAATAATGGGACAAATCACAGAATAAAATGATCTTATAAACAATCATACCCTCATTTCAACATTATCTCAGTTAATACAAAAAAACTAAAATTTCTCAAAACTTTTATTCCTATATTGTACCTGCTATATTGTACTTCTTTTTGTCTTCTTGCATATATATATACTGTATAAATATATAAATTCCATGTTTAGAGATATAATCTATATATTATATATATTCTTTACAGACATTGTCAATTATTTAGTAGACCAATAGCTGAAATGGCACCGGAGCTTAACTGGTTAAAGACCAATATATAGGCAAGGGAGGCCAGTCCTTGACATTTACCAAGAAAGTCAAGATTTGCATACCAGACACTTGATGAGTCCTGGAGACATTGGGAGAAAAATGCAACCAGCCTTCAAGCTGCTGTGCATTAATAATGCAGCTTTACATCATTGTTGGCTGGGAAAGTTTACTAATATCAAACACTTTTTCTTAAAGGGAATTTATAGTGTAGTCCCCTAGGGATGAGCGAGAATGCCTCTGACAATTTTGCGGACCCATCGGAAGATCGAGTAAATCATTACAGGAATCCTCCCGTGCGTGATCCCCGGGCACTGGAAGTTAAATGAGAGCTTGCAAGCCCTCATTTAACGTCTAGTGCCCAGGGAGGCAGGAGGATTCTCACGGTACTCCTTCTGTTAGTGTGATTCCCGCGCCTGGCCTCACCAATAAATACAGCCGCGGGAATCTTCACAGGATGATTCCCACGGCTGCATTCATTCATTATGGGCACAGCCGCAGGACTCTGTGTTCTTGGATAGAGAATCTCTATCCAAGAACACATACTACAGAGCTGCAAGAGCTATCAGGGGAGCATAGCTGTCAGCTCCGCTTCCCTGATTGCTATTGCAGGTCCCAAAAAATCTTGAGAGCTTGATCAGCCAAATTAACACAGGCCATTCTCGATTACATGTTCGGTAAGCGAGAACGTCCCAATTCGCCGCAAGATCAAATTTTAAAATTTTGCTCTTCCCTAGTATACACTTTAACCCAGTGTTTCCTAATCAGGGTTTCTCTAGAGTTTCTTAGGTGTTCCTTGATCAATTTTTGCCCCTCAGGTCAGACTAAGTGACACCAATAATGTTTTTGGCTATCTGTAAAGGTGACATTCTACTCACCGGCCAACAATGTAAGAGGAATTCTTCCCACTATTCATCATGCTTATATACTGTGAGCTCTCTATATAGTAATTATAGCCAGGGTTCCTAAAAAGACCTTTTTAATGTTAAAAAGGTGTATAATGACTGCTTTAACCTGGCATTTATTTCATTTTTATTTTTCCAATGACCGGGGAGCCACCTTGGACACACATGTAACATACCCCTGGAGGGTTCAGTATTTTACCTATGGTGTGTTGCTGGCCTCCAATCTGCATGCATGAGATCGGGCACTGCATCACCAGAAGGCCTTCCATACAATCAAATGACTCTTTACATTCACAGAAAAGGATCTGGAGCCAGGTCATTTGGACCCATGATGACTTGATTCCAAATCTCGAGTATGGGTGCCAAATAAGTGCCATCAACTTCAGTAGAGAAAAGAACATGGCGGCACAGACCAGATGCTAAGTAGTGGGACAGTGCAAAAAAAGAGAATTTGTTGGGGTGTTAGTAACTTTATTAGAAACTTCATATTCCGATAGGTAAGTGCACAGTAAAATTAAAAAGTCCACGTTAACAAACTTATTATGATTTAGTTTACTGTGTATTTAATAACCAGTTCTCTTTAACCCATACTCTATACTTAATATTGTCACTATAGATTTTCAACAGACCTTCAAACGACCCCACCGGGATGCCAATTTCAACTTTGGTGGATGACTTGTTTCAAGAAAGGTTGAACGAGTGGACTTCAATCACTCTCAGCAAATCACTCCTGATGAAAACTAGCCTATTACTCCATAGCTTTCGGGTTAATATGACCTTTTAAACCCAACAAGGTCAACAATTCACATTTCAATGGGAGTTATCAAAGTGAATTGTGACCCATTTGGAAAGAAAGACAAGAGTGCATCGTGTAACCTACGTACCCCGTCTGGCAGGATATTAAATCACCCCGTTTGATGAGGGCTAACAAGCGCTGCCACTGGATACACAAATAATGTCATTTCCATATATTGGAAGCATAAAAGCCACTCTGATGAAGAATCTGCTCCTCCAATCTGACCCAATACCACAATGATGTATGGCTGCGCCTGCCCGAACTATTAAATAGCATCATTTAGTCAGTTCTGACAAGGAGGATGGGGGGAGGCAAATGAGAGAGGAAATATGCTGCAAGGCGATGTTAGCATGAAGTCGTCATCATTTTCTACACTAATCAAATCAGCGTCCGGAGTAAATGTTGTTAGAGTGAAAGTATTTTTTCTTCGCAGATGGATATATGAAAAATGAGAACGCCGGTGAAATAAGAAAGGTGAAAACGAGCTCTGGGATAATAATGAAAATTAGGAAGCCAGCAAATATGCCTGCTCTGCAAATTGGATGAGGAGTGCGCGCAAAGATCCGCTATCAATCTTTAAGTACTGGGATTTACAGTAAACACTAAAAAATTCATGACAAACGAAGCCAACTTAATACCCAGCAAGCTTGGCACTGAGTATACGGATTTGAAAAGAAGAATAAATTCTTGGAATGAAAGAGGACCTGTCAACAAGGGGGTTCCCAGCTTCAAATTGCTGTAATTAGAGTGAAGGGATAAGGGGGACGTTTTCCAGGAATCAATTTATTGGGAAAAAAAGTAAACTTTTTGCACTCAATTTCCATGCGCCCAACTCATTCGGCAACATCATTGGTGGTTTTGGATTGGTATGGGTGTAATTGACTAATGTGCCACTGTACTTATTCCGCAGATTTGGGTAAATCATAGGGAGCTCTATAATTTATTTTTTCCTGTTTAATATAAACAGTATACATTTACAAAGAAACAAATAAAAGTGTACGGACCATATATTTATTCCATCCACATCCTTATTGAGGCATGTAGCCTGGGTGGACAGAGAAAAGGAGGGCCCTAAAGGTGTGCCTCCTTCTTGTACCATACCAGACCCCATCACTTACCTCAACAATTGTTGATATAACTTTCTAACTGGGTTGCTGGAAAAAAGGAAGGCAGTGAAGGTGTGCCCCCTTCTTGTACCATACCATACCCAATACCTTACCTTAACCCTAGGTAATCCAACTTTCTAATTGGGCAGACAGGAAAAATGAGGGCAGTAAAGGTGCCCCTTCTTATACCATGCCAAACCCAATGGTAATCTAAATTCCTAACTGTGTGAGCAGATAAAAAGAGGACGGTAATGTCCTGTAATGTAAAAAGTGCCCTCATTTTGTCCAATACCAGATCCAATGTCTTACTTCAAAATTGGGTGATCCAACTTGAGGGACATAAAAAAGTAGGGCAGTAAAGGTTTGCCCCATCTTGTACCATACCAAGCCTCTTTCCTTAAGTCAACATTGGGGATCCAAATTTCTAACTGGGTGGACATAGAAGGAGCACGGTAGGTGTACTCCCCATCTTGTATTCTACCAGATCCAATGCCTTACCTCAACATTAGGTTATCCAACTTTCTAAGAACTGGGCTTCTTGCTATATCCAGAGCCCCAAAATGGCTGATGGAGTTTGTTTGGGGGTTATGGTGGAATCTGCAAACCTCTTTAATTTATAGTTAAATGTAAATAAAAATACAGACAGCGTGCAAACGTTTTTTTTTATTGAAACACACATACTTATAGATATTTTTTAAATGAGTTAATAGAATGATGGAAGACACAAACAGAATTATTAAGTTTTATAGCTCAATCTGATATACAAATTGAGAGGAAGCCTTGTGTAAGATTCAATTTATTACTTAAAGATCACACAGGGTTATAGGCATTCTTCCCATTTCCATGTGACAGTGGTGGGTGCTTGGTGCCCATACTTTATCTTTGAGTTATGGGAAAACTACATGCGTATAGAGGCAGACATTGGGAACAATCTAGGAATTACATCAGTAGTGGTCGTCCAATGGCTGAAGAGGATTGCCATGGACCCAAAAGTCTGCCATGGAGTTGGTGATGAAGATGGCAGAGGGTTCCTGGACCTGTCATCACTGCAAGCTGCTTTCCAAAGGGGAAGTCTGTGTTATGATTGGCATACATGCCCAATGTGGCAAAAGCTTATCCACAGCAATAGGAATTTAGTTTTCCTTTAGGTCACAGCCTTTGCTGGTCTGCCTTTTTCCCAAGGTGTATCCATCACTTCTACTTGGATATCCTCATAATCTAAAAAAATATCAGACCAGGCCACCATTTTCCATTGCTCCCCGGTACATTTATGTGCTCTTTCTTTTGGTGGTCAGTCTAGGAACTAGTCTGTGGCTATGTAGCTCCTCCAAGCTGCAATGCCCTGTGTGTTCTGACCTTCTTCTCATATGCAGCATTGAGTTTTGGGCTGATCAAGGTAATTCTTCTGTGGGTTTGAACCAGATGGGTCAGCCTACCCCTCCTTGCACATCAATGAACCTTGAGGGCCCATCACCCTGACATTGGTTCACTGATTGTCTATTCTTACAGCACTTTTGGTAGGTACTAACAACTGCAGAAAAAAAAACACCCCATAAGGCCATTTTGGAAATGCTCTGACCCTTCGTCCAGCCATCACAATTTTGCTCCAAACATTTGTCCATTTTGCCTGTCTTCAACAGATCACCTGCAAGAACTAACTTTTCATATGCTGTCTAATCTTCCCCAGGTAAATGATGCACTCCGCCATCCTAATGATCTAAACAAATATGATTCATCAGACCAGACCAACTTCTATTGTAGATAGAGGGATAGATAGATATATCTATCTATAGTAGATAGAGGGTCAGTATGGAAACTCCGACTAGTTTGTTGCTGCATAGCTCTCCCAAGTTTCTTCTCATGGCCAGCATTGAGTTTTCAGCTGATCAAGGTAACTCTTCTGTGGGTTCGGACCAGATGGGCTAGCCTACCCCTCTCCTTGCACATTAATGAGCCTTGAGGAGCCATAGTCTTGACATTGGTTGTCCATTCTTGGAGTACTAACCACTGGATGAAAAGAACACTCTGCAGGGCCATTTTGGAAATGCTCTGACCCATCATTCAGCCAATTTGGCCCTTGTCAGAGTCACTCAAGTCAAAACACTTGTCAGTTTTTCAATTCCAACACATCACCTGCAAGAACCAAGTGTTTACTTGCTGCCTAATATATCCCCACCCCTGGGGAGCTGCCGTTGTACCCAGATCATCAATTTCACCACTTCACCTGTCAGGAGGTGCCGAATGTTAGCTAAAGCCTTTCCAAACTCTCCAGTTGTTGCCTTCACCTTACAAATTAGATTTGGCCAATGTGCTCCGCTGATTGGATTTGATTTACGTTAATAGTTTATATCACTCATCTCGTTTTAATTAAACATTTGATTGTCTAATTGCGCCGCTGGGGACACTGAAGGCTTTCAGTCAACTTTCATACTGTGACTACCTCAGAAAGCGTCTTGCTTGATTTGACTGTCGCCTCGTCGTATGAGATCATTATCACATTACATTATTAGCACCTTGACATTTTTTTTCTATAAGCTCTGTAAAGCTTTTATATCCTCGGCGTACTTAATCTGCAAAAAACAAATATGAAAGCTAATGAAATTTTTTAATGCATCATTGCACATCTTTTCCAGACTCTTTTGGATTCGGTCCAAACTTCGTAGCTGGGTACATGTGTTACAATCGCATTGTAGTGGTAGCTGGCTGCTACAATGATGAACAACTCATCTGACATGGACAGCGACCCTCAATATGAAACTGACGGTGACTTTGCCTAGGCTGAGATGATTTCATTGGTCTGCTGCAGGCAGGAGGGAAATTTTCCTTCCCTCTATCCTCTATCCTCTTCCCTCTAGTCCTCTTCCTCTTCCCTCTAGTCCTCTATCCTCTAGTGATCCAATTACAACATTGCAGCAATCACAACGTAAGAGGCTGCAGCAGGAGCTGATCTGTGACAGAATGGCATAAGTACCTGGTATACTGTGCCAGATGGTATACTAAAGGTAGTGTGGCTACTGTGCCAGAATGTGCCATGTAATAGGTATACTGTGCCAGAATGTGCCATGTAAAAGGT
Source organism: Pyxicephalus adspersus (assembly GCF_032062135.1). NCBI lineage: Eukaryota > Metazoa > Chordata > Amphibia > Anura > Pyxicephalidae > Pyxicephalus > Pyxicephalus adspersus. Next base: position 2,799,170 of record NC_092867.1, on the reverse strand, counting down.
ATACTGTGCCAGACTGTGCCATGTAATAGGTATACTGTGCCAGAATGTGCCATGTAAAAGGTATACTGTGCCAGACTGTGCCATGTAAAAGGTATACTGTGTCAGACTGTGCCATGGAAAAGGTATACTGTGCCAGATTGTACCATGTGTAAGGTATACTGTGCCAGACTGTGCCATGTAAAAGATATACTGTGCCATGTAAAAGGTATACTGTGCTCGGCTATGCCATGTAAAAGATATACTGTGCCAGGCTATGCCATGTAAAAGATATACTGTGCCAGGCTATGCCATGTAAAAGATATTCTGTGCCAGACTGTGCCATGTAAAAGGTATACTGTGCTCAGCTATGCCATTTAAAAGATATACTGTGCCAGGCTGTGCTATGTAAAAGATATACTGTGCCAGACTGTGCCATATAAAATGTATAATGTGCCGGACAGTGCCATGTCTGATTTAGCATCTTAGCCCAAAAAAGAGATGCTGGCCTTGTATGAAGCCTGAATACCAATGGTGCAGGGGGAGTACTGGGACCCCTATGGGAATTGTTTAATACCTGTAAATGGTACACTGACACATTACTAAGCATTTAAGGATATATCTGATGACAGGTCATTTTTACCACCGCCTGTGACGGATGGAGAGTGCCAATTTCGATAACAAAAATGTAAAAATTTATTACAATTCTAAACATTGTTATATCAGTGTTCCATAAAAAGAACTGTGACTTTTTTTTTGCAAACTTTCCCTGAGGTCGGTGGCCCCAGCAGCTGATGAAGCCATGATTGCAGGGGATGAGTTAATACATTCCTTGTCTCGGCTCGGATGAAGCTCATAACGTATTGGTCTTGTGATCACCCTGCCACGGCGCTAGCCGTACAGATATACCGAGCCCGGTTGGCGGCTTTGCATGGCGCAGACATAAATATATCCCCTCATTACTGGGAAGCTCTGCATGGCGGCCTCTCATTTTATTTATCTTTCTCCTTTCATACAATAAAAAATCCTGACGCCTTGTAGAAAGCGGCGGCCCCTTCTCCCCTCTTTTAGATCTATTTCACGGCCAACAAGGGCCCGGCTGATTTTATGTAAAAAAATGGAAGATGACGGCAGATAGGGCCCGGATTTCACACAGGAGGCTCCCGCACAATTGGCAAAATCACATTATTTTCTTGTTCTCAGGAGAAGGCGCTCTGACTTGACAGGAAGATATAGAACTGTCTGATTCTTTGTGCTTTGTCAAGCATGGAGAAATCTTATAGAAAATATACGATTTTCATTGTATTGTGAGCTTTGCATCCGTGTCATTAAAGGAAAATCCGTATGTGGCCGCTTTAGAGAGAACTGGGTCCAACTGGGTCTTAAACCGTAACAATGATAAATACATGCAAAAATCACCAGCTGTTCAATCTTTGGTAGTTTATCTGACGACAAGGCTGAGACCATTTCCTGTAATTTCAGTCCACGAACGGCACTGCGTTGTCATCCTACCACTAATTAGGATAAAGATTTTTATCTAGAGTTGGTCAATCACAACAGGACTTGATTTTGTACAACTCCATACATTAATAACAATTTCATAATTTATTTAAAAAATACACATTAAAAACTGATTATAATAAAACCACTATTTGTGTTCAACAAATCAGGTCTGCAATATTGTGGATAGGTTTTCAGGCTCGAGTTCGACACGTTTCTCGGAACTAAGTCAGCTTCATCAGGAACAAGTCAAGCCTACAATCATAAATACAATTTACAAAAAATGTAAAGCGTAACTATCTTAGTTCTATAATTTATTCAGGACTTGCTTCCATCCCCACAATTTAATCCTCCACTGGGACATACAGACCAGGGAACCAATCCCTTTCCAGTGTAAAACCATGCAGCACAAAGACAAAGGGCTAGAAGAGAACGACCCCACCGACTTCAAAAATATTGATTGATCCATTCCTGAGCTCTGTACATTGTCCTATTGTGTCAACCCAAAATCTATATCTATTTATAAAGAAAATAGCAAACCTCCACTTCCTGTTGCAGGCTGACAACACAAAGTCAAAGGCTCTCAGTTACCATTAACGTTGTCACACCATAAATACATTAATTCACTTGTCCATTGGGCTGCCCATCAAGTCTTTTACACAAAGGCCAACTGGTCGTAACAAAGGATAAAATCAAAGTATTTTTTTAACTAAGAAATGCCAATTGTTTGCGAGTTCTTTGTCACGCCATGCAGTCAGGGTAAAGTAGGAACAGGCTGACACGTTTCTGGCAGGAAGGTCCTAAGTCATAGCTAGGCGTTCACTAATTTGATTTTCCAGGCAGCGGATTCCAATCCCTGGTGACGCGGATGTTCCATTACTCCCTGATTATGTTATTTATTATCTATGGACGTACTGAACTCCCAGCATACGTCTCCTGACATTCCGGTCCTGGTTAGTGCCATGTCAAGATGTTTATTTCCCTCTCATTGCTTGGGGTTTTTAGGGCTGCACAATGTTCTACTATTATATGTACAATGAACAATACAAAATGCACAAATATATACAAATCCTGGACCACATCCATTCCAGGTTCTCCTATGATAGTCTTTCTTCTCCATTCTTGGAGAGCTTTAATAAATCTGCGTGTTTGATCTAATATTCAGTTTATTTATTTTTGCTAGAATTAATCCAGATCTTGGATGTCTTTGTTGATTTTTCAGTTGACCCCACACAGCAACACAACTTCCAATCCAGCTGTGTTAGCTCCGCTATCAGTTGCACATCATTGCTCCGGACCACCATTTTGATTTTGGCGAGTCAAATTTAAGTAATGTATGCGGGCACGGCTGCTTGTTGTCTTCAGCTAAACACATCTGAAAGGGTGACAACGCAGGAGCAAAACTAAGAGAAGAGTTGTCACTCCATAGCAGGAAGAGCCTAAACAAAGACCTTTACCAAGATCATACAACCAAAAAAATCAGATTTCCTTCCATTGGTAGGAAAACTGCTGGCCAAATATAACTTAATTTAGTGAAGATTGACAGAGGGATGAGCTGATCATGACTGCTTTTCATTACACTGTCCAGTCAAAATTAAGGGCTAGTCCGAGATAAACTGATTTAATAGGAAATAGATTGAATTATGCTAAATATTTGACTGAGGACACCTAGTGACTGAACAATAGTATGACAGAAATCTTTGGACTGAAGGTGCGGCTATTAGTAAGTTTCATTTATTTTTAGTTTAGCACAATAACTGTAATTTTTACAATCAAATTACTATTTAATACAGGTGTAACCCATGTCACAGAAACTATTTCCTTTTGGATACTCTGTCTCTGACTGAAGTCCCAGAATAATCTATTGGTGTGAGTAGAAGAGCACAAAAACACTGCTTAGATGTATTAGCATGTGTAAAAATTCTAGCTTGAGCTACTGAGGTCTGTATCCAACAAACTTTTAAAACATGGCTGGAAAACAAGTAAAAAACAGCTCCACCTCTTGACTTGATTTGGCAGTACAACATTCATTTATGGTAAATTTAGTATTTATATTATATTAATCTGCTTAAAATTAGATTTGCATGAACGCATTTTATAATGTAATGATTTTCATCAATCATCAATTCTGTAGGAGGATAAATTGGAAGTTTTTTTTTCTCTTGTCACCATGAGTTCATTTTCACTTGTCATTACCCACAATCCCTTGGGAGACGTTCGGCTATATGAGTGGGAGCCTTGCTGGTTCCATTGGTTGGGCTCCATGGCGAGATAATCTGCTTGGATTATGTAGAATAGAAGAAATGATTATATATTTTAAAGGAACATATATGAGTCACGGGAGTGTAAACAGCACACGCACATCGCAATTCAGATTTCTATTTTCCATAAACACCAATTTACCTTCATTGCATAGGAAAAGGAAGAAGAAATATGGAGGCAAAGGAGCAGGAACTGAGCAAAAGGGCTGACACTGGGACAAGAAGCTTACAATCTTTTAGGAAATAAGGGAGCATACAGAATGTAGAAGAGCTTATAGGGTATAGGAGGATACAGAAAGCAAAAGAACTTACAATCTAATAGGGTATAAGGGAGGATAAAGTAAGAAGAGGAGCTTAAAATCTATTAGGGTATAAG
>NC_092867.1:2771494-2794730 GCF_032062135.1 Pyxicephalus adspersus | reverse complement strand
AGAAGAGCTTACAATCTATTAGGGTATAAGGGGGATACAGAAGGTAGAAGAGCTTACAACCTATTAAGGGTCTAAGGGGGGTACACAAGGTAGAAGAGCTTACAATCTTTTAGGGTACATGGGAGGATACAGAAGGCAGAAGAGCTTACAATCTATTAGGATATAAAGGAGAATAGAGAAGGTAGAAGAGCTTACAATCAATTAAAGTATAAAGGAGAATAGAGAAGGTAGAAGAGCTTACAATCTATTAGGGTATAATGGGAGATACAAAAGGTGGAAGAAATTACAAAATATTGGAGTATAAGGTACAAGAGGTAGAAGAGGTAGAAGATTAGGGTATAAAGGGGACAGAAGCTGGAAGACCATACAATCTACTATAGTATAAGGGAGAATACAGAAGAGCTTATAATCTGTTAGGGTATAAGGAAGGATACAGAAGGCAGAGGAGCTTGCAATCTATTAGGGTAGAATGGAGGATCACAGTTTTTGGTCCTAAAACCCTTACAGATAGAAAAATGAAAAATGAAGCAAGATGAATAAACTACTCTGTGGCACTATTATGTAGCAACTGAAATCTACCTATGCAATGAGCAAATATAGTTCCCACCATGTTCCTGTACACACTATATAACCAAAGGTTTGTGAATACCTGACCATCACATTTACATGAGCTTACTAAACACCCATTTCTAAGACGATAGCCATTAATCTGCCTCCCAAAGGAAAGCCTTCACTCTTAGGAATATGTCTGCTGGAACTTGTGCCCACCTAAATAGAGATAACTTAATCATTAATGGAGTTAACAGATGGATGAAATGAGAAGACTTATCTTGCAATCATCATTTCAATTCATCCCAAGGGTGTTCAGTTGAGTTCAGGGGTTTGCGAAGGACACTCAAGTTTCTCCATTCCCCAATGACCAAACCCCTATGGAGCTGGCTTTGCATACAGGGGTGCAGTCATGGAGGAACAGAAAAGAATCTCTTGCAAACTGTGACCAGAAGGTTGGCAGCACAGAATGATCTACAATGTCTTGGTATGTTATGGTATTACCACACTTGATAATTTGGAGGGATGTCCATATACATTTGACCAAAAAAAATGAAAACAGAAGAAAAGAAGATTTGATGACTTTTCTATCTTTTACTAAGAATAAAAAATATTGTTACCTTCCAAATTTTTTTGTAAGGCCCCTTTAAAACATAAAAATTGTACAAAATTGTACACAAAATTCTCTCAATTAAATTTTTTTTTTCTTTTTTTTTTATCCAGCTTGTTTCTGCCGGATTTGAGAAAAAGCAAATTAACATCTGGCCCATCTTCTGTGCACAACAATATTGTGGCACCTTGCCCATTTTTTCTGGCTTGATTGATCCCTGCGCTGTACGAGGGCAAAACGTTACATGATCCTCCCGCATCCACAAAGACATCGACATGAAAGCACGCAGCTTTACACAGAGACCGAATCATCTGCCTGCGTGTTTCCTCCTCTCTCCATCTGCTTTGCTTTTTTTCTCTTTTTTTTTTTAAATTTAATTTCTTTTCTGCTGGCAAAACATCATCCCTCTCGCTTCACACACAGCCCACACCGCTGATGGCGCCAAGCTCCATCCAGCCGCGCTTCCCTAACCACTACTGCAGACATTGTGGGCCGAAAGTTGCAATATTGCTGACGATCTTTGATTTCCCAGCTGGCAGTGAATGGTGGAGATCATAATGAATCAATCACGAATGAGCAACAACTGGTACGTATTCTACAGAATTGAATAAAACCTCGCCAACACGAATCAGAAGACAGTAGCGGGATTCAGTATTGGCTCCTCAGCTTACAGAGTCCTGAATAAACTAAACTTCTTTGTTTTAAGAGAACCTGTGTTTTGCAGGACAAAGTAACAGGGTCAGTTAAATGCCCAAATTACCCAAATTACCTCCCTGTTCGGTGCTGTTCCATGAAGATCCCTAATCATGACCCACCTCCATGACCTGCATGGCGAAAGATGAAAGCAAAAAGTGGTAATGTTGGTAACAACAGTGCTTGAAACATGGCTCAGCCTGTAGTTGTTCTAGAAGTTGTATACTTACCTTTTTGGTGTCTTACTATGTCACAGTAGTGCAGATCTCCAGCTGGTTCTTGTATCAAACACTTGTGGGTGTGTTGGATACCCAGTTGCCCACCATGTGGGGGGGTTCCTCTGACCGGCCCCTATGTCCTCCAGTAAAACACCTTCAATCAACCAGACAATTTTAGTCCTACCTCCTGGAGGCCAACAGACACAACTCTAGTGTATGTCCAAATGCTTTGCCATTTTGGCAAAAAGTGTCATTGAAACTTAAATGCCTCTATATAATTTCCGTATTTTTAGGGTATTTAAAGATTTGTATCATGTCCCCATTCTATCCTATCCTTGGATAAAATTTCAACCGTTCCTCAACACCAATTCCTGAAAAAAACACTTTGAAATCTCCATTATCAGATGCCTACATCAACACATGACCCTCTTCCAGATGTGGAGAGCAGATATCGACCACTGTGGTCTACGCTATTGTTGCCTTCTCTATTTGTGACATCAATGTGCCAGTGGTGTCTTCTGGAGTTCTTCTCAATTTCAGTCCTACCTCCTGGAGGCCAACGGACACAACTCTAGTGTAAGTCCAAATGCTTTGCCATTTTGCCAAAAAGTGTCATTGAAACTTAAATGCCTCTATATAATTTCCATATTTTTAGGGTATTTAAAGATTTGTATCATGTCCCCATTCTATCCTATACTTGGACAAAATTTCAACCATTCCTCAACACCAATTCCTGAAGAAAACACGTTGAAATCTCCATTATCAGTTGAGTACATCAACACATGACCCTCTTCCAGATGTGGAGAGCAGATATCAACCGCTGTGGTCTACGGTATTGTTGCCTTCTCTATTTGTGACATCAATGTGCCAGTGGTGTCTTCTGGATCCTGTTTGGGCTCTGCCGCTGGACAACTAAAAGAAAGTGTCCTTGATGAAGGGCAACCAAAGAAGAACCCTGCCCTACCACTTCGCATGCCCTGCTAGCTATTAATAGATGTAGTTGCCACCACTCACCATTGCTATAACCAGTCTCCTATTGTATGTGACATTTCTAGAAATGGAAGCAACAAGAACTAACTACTCTGCCAATACATCCTTCCCATCCACTCCCAGCAGCCCTGCATTGATGTCTCCCCATCCTACACCTGTCCATGACAGTTTTTCAAAGTCTTGATTGATAAATGAAAGGAGAACTGACATACGGGGCTGATAGATTTTGATTTAAAGTCTGAGAATTGATTCACACACTTGTCGGGTTGATGTGCAGACTTCATAGGCACTTAATATATGTGAGCTGCACGTTGGCTCACAGGTGCTGCCTTGCTGGATTTCTCGAGCTTCTACGTCTTTCTATTTTTTTGCTACAACTCAAAAAGGTCTGATGCTTATGACAAGCTCATATACTTTGGCCGAAATACAAACTAAAACCCTGAATGAGCATTTTTGTGCATTTTGCCTATTTGAGGAGTTTTGGAACAAATACATTAAGGTTGCCACTATAAAGTGAACCTGTCACTAACTTAACAAGTCTGCTTGATTATTTTCCTGATCTTATAGTGCCTGAATCAAGATTGATCCTTCTAAAAAGAAAAGTAGATGAAGATATTATCAGGGGTAATATTGTGCAATGCAAGCAGATAATGGCCGGTAGAAAGATCAACAGGGAGCTCTATGTAGCTTGCTGAACACCTAAACCTGGTGAATGCAGTGGGCTGGGTCTTGGGAGGAGTTATGCAAATATCCAAATACCTTGATGGCTGGGTGTCACTCTATCCACCATCCAAGGTAACACCCACTTGTGATGCGAAGCCTCCATGATTGGATAAACTGAAATCCAATGAACAAAAAGGTTGGGCCAATGACAACCAGGCTGGGGAGGAAGAGGCTAACTAATGATGGGTGTCCTCCAGCCAGGAAGTCAGGCTGGCTTTCTGTGACTTCCAGAGATTCCAGAGATATTCAATTTTTTGTTTATTTGCCCTGACATACACTTTAAATTTAAGCTTTTCTCAACATTCCCAAACCCAATGAATGACATTTTAAGAGCTTTCCCTAAATTGGAGCATTGTTGGTGGATAGAAAGTAATGACAACTGTTCTTGTTGATTTCCCTCTGACCTGCTTGATCTCCCCAGCACCACAATTATGGAGAAATCTCTCTTTTCATTCTCCGATTGGGTTATGTTGTCACAGTTGCAATTCTCAAGGTCCAAATGAGCCGTTCCATGTAAAGTACCAGCCAATGTACAGATGAAAGTCAGAGCGCGGGGAATGATGAAGCCATTAGCTATGAAGGCAGTTGTCATGGTGATGAGTACGCTGCGGCATCTTAGATGGCTCCGAAGAGGTTTGTCGTGTGTATTAAGAAACATCAAACTTCAAGGACCGGCTTGGCAGCGTCCACCGCAAGCCGCGTTGACCGCCGATGATAAGTGGAAAAAAGATTGAATTTCTTAAGAAGGCCAATGGAAGTTCAGCCCTTCAACTGGCAACATTTTATTTTAAATTATTTACTTGCAATCATGTCATTGATGCAAAGAAGGGAAAAGAATTCTAGTAATACCCAACAGCTGTTTATAACAGTTATACTTCAGAAAATTATCCAACAAATAAAATAGGAGTTACATAATTTTCTTTAAAGGGGGCTTTTCTTTCCCCCTCTACCTCCATTTACCCCTGATAAAGCGGGTCTTGATGTTCCCGAAACGCGTTGAGTTTTAATACCGACACACATTGCTACAATCAAAAGGTGGATTTTTTTTATGACTGTATTTATGTGTGTTCCTAAAGTTAGATAATTATAAACAATGAATGGATTTGTAGGGTTTTTTAGGAAGAGTGTGATGCCTTAGAAGTCTCAGTTTTCATTCTATAAATGTATCTTCTTTCTTTCCATCCTTTGTTTAGCACTAGTGCTCACCAGTCTCAAAATCTAACACCGCACCCTTCGCCTACATCACGCCCCCGCTCAGCTTCGGGAGAATAGTTGCACCGTCCCAGCACACAGTTGCTTCTGTGCACGAAGAATGGGGTCTGGGAAAGAACTGACAGACGCCCCGGAGCCCACAGATAATGTAGTAACAAGATTCCAGCACAGGCAAATCGGTCCATGGAAGAGGTATCCAAGGATAAAGACAAAGCAGTGTTGGGGTCACAGGCAAAAGGTCGGTGCAGGCAGCATCCACTCACAGGGTCAGAAACAGTAAATCTTGCGAATTCACACTTCACTTATAGCTTAACGCTACAAAAGGCACTGCTGAATGGGAGCAGAAAGGTTATAAAGTCCCAGCAGCCAATGACAAGACAGAATGGAGCTAGGGACTAATCTGCTTCTAAAATCCCCTTTAGCTGTGCACAGCCTCAGTGTATGCCGGGGATGCAGAGAAGTTCATTCCAGGCTGCACGGCTAAAGGGAAGCAGGGGATGCAGCTATTTCCTTTTTCTCCTTCCTGCTGTCAGATAAGCATCTCCTACCAATTGTACTATCTATCTATCCTTCTATTTCTTCTGTATATCTCCGTCTATATGTTTCTTTCTAACCTTTTAAACAAATAAATAAAAACAAATCTCTACAAAATCCCCTCCATTCCCTTGAATGCTTCTTTCAGGTCTCCAACATTTAATAATACAAGTAATCAGCAACTTAAAACAGTGCAAAATTTAAGCCGTAACATTGATGGTTTTTAGGAAAATATTTGCTTGGAGATAATCACACATGATAATAGCACCAGCTGTCCTCCGTTTTTGGATGTGAATGTGTTACTGGGACTCGCGAATAAAGTGCCGTTAAAACAGCAATGACAGCGCTAGGATTTTTAACACCGCTAATTAACAAACGTCGGCCTGTTTATTCATGACAAGTCGTCCCCCATTGTAATCACAAACTCTCCGGTCTGTAAGTTATTCAGACTTCAGCTGCATGCTGAGGGGGGCTCAGAGGGCCTTGGGGTGATTTTGCTGTAAAAAGGTGAATTTTATTATTAACAAAATACATTAAAGTGTATTTAAAATGTTACCGTGGACAGTTTATCATCTTAGGAGATATATAAACTATATACAAAAATATATTGCAGCTTACTTTTAGCTAGGCCTTGCTAGTGGCTGCAAGAGATAAGGGTGGGTGATTTCCCCTTCTGCCCCCATGGTACTTTTTCCAACTTCCTCCAACAGTACTGAATGACACAGAAATGAATGGAGGGAAGTAAAAGACACAGATCACCGCAGAGGTGGGAATATTAGCTCCTCCAATAGATTCTTTTTGGTTTTTAGTGATAGACAGAGTGGCTTTTGTAAAAAAAAAAATTCTCCTTTAATGTTTTGTTTTCCCATAAAATGCCTATATAGAGTCTCCTACCTATCCATTGTGCCCCCATAGAGACCCAGTGCAGTGTTCTATTCACCTAGCAAGTGTGTAGGACTCCATTGCTGCGTTTATAAACAAAACCATGTAACCATTATGTTTACACTGACTTGAGAATCACATGGCTTTGTGTATAAACAAAGATTTAGGACAGGTTTAGATTTGTCTAGGGATTAAGTGATTCCGGAGGGCTCCAGTTGCTGTCTGTGTCCTCAATAGGAAGATATCCAAAGGACAGGTTCAGTGGGAACAGGCATTCCCGGTCCCGGAGTGGCTCCTGATGGTTGGCGTCTTGCCAGCAGCTCGGTCACTATCACCGGCTCTAAAAGAAACATTAGCTGCAAATATTACAGCTGGTGGCAGTGAGCGGTACTAAACTGCTACCATAGCATGGCTACCACAACCTCTCCCTCAAGGCAGCAGTTCCCTGACACAAGGAAGAAGTCACTGCTCAGCAACCCTATGGCCAGTGTGAACCTTAGATGTATTGTTAGGGTTCATTTTATGGTTTAGCTATGGAATGCAAGTAGTAAGTTACCCTTATAGTAACAAGATCCAGTCCAGAATAGTTTAAGGAGAAGCTGTTGCCGGACAATTCCTTTCGGCAGCAATCTTTCTATAGCATTGTATGTGCATTTAACATATTTTAGGTTACCTGGTATAGTCTTCCTTAAAAACCCAAAAGCCCCAAAACTGCTGCTGACTGCCGCCATCTTGGATTTAATGTTAGCAGCCCTAGCAGACTCCGAGCTCTCCGTAGTATTGTCCTTCGCTCCTCACCCAGCAACTACATTAAAGGATATGGGGGTAAGAGAAGGGCAAAAGAGCTAGATCAGCACACATAGTAATTAGACATTTCTAGCAGCACGGTGGCTCAGTGGTTAGCACTCTGGCCTTTGCAGCGCTGGGTCCCAGGTCACTATCATGGAGTTTGCAGGTTATCCCTGGGTTTGCATTGGTTTCCTCCAGGTACTCTGTTTTCTCTTACATTCTAAAAACTTGCAGTGTTAATGACATATGACTGTTTTAGGGATATTAGATTTTGAGTCCATTGAGGGACAGCTAGTGACATGACTATGGACTTTGTAAAGTGCTGCCTAAAAAGATGCCATTAATACTGCATAATAATAATAATAATAATAATAATAATAATAATAGGAAGGGTGAAGACAATACCATGCTGTGCCATGGAGTCTAGTCTTTAATGAAAAGACTAAAAGCCAACAAGTTGAAAAGTTCCTTGCAAAAAAAAAAAAAAAAAAGTTCAAGGAAAGGAGAAATGCTGCGAACAAGAACATTAAAAATGCTTGTTGTGTGCTTTTATCTGCAGTTTTCTAATGCAAAGAGTAGTCGCTAACTTAAAACTTGCTCCGTTCCCTATTATGCGATATATACATGGGACATGGTGTGCTTATTATATCTCATTTTATGTCATAACGCACCCTACCCACACACTATTTCCCTTCTTTGCTAGTTGTAATTAGAAAATGCAAATGACAAGACTTACTGAACAAAATACCAATCATTTGGCAGCTAAATCAGTAAACATATATGTGATTCATCTGTGCAGTAAGCGTTTTACCTATAGTTTTCTTTGATGTTATTTATAAGCAAACAGATGGTAGCATGCTAAGCCATGTCATAAGAACTGATAAATTTGTCATGTTTTTGTTATTGTGAAATTAGATAATGTTAAAGCGGAGCTATCTAACCGTATTTATATAATATTAAAATTATTTTTTATTTTTTATTTTTTTTTATTTCTCCTTCCGGCTTTACTGCTGCATTGTTACGTTTGAAAGGGAACCCCGCAGCCTCCTGCGATAGATATGTCACAGATTCCAGGAGGCTGTGGGTTGCGCCTTCTGCACATGCCCGAACTTAGGTATGCATCATAAGGGCCTTCCTGAAATGTTAAAAAAGTGCCAACCTATGCACAATGAGATCAGAATTCTTTTGCATTTTTAGGAAGATACGTCATCCAATTTTACGCCTGTGTAGCATTAGTTCAGGTGACATAAGAAAATGCCGGAAGAAGAAGGTGGCCATTCCTGCTGTCCCGACCGTGCCGGAAAGAAGAGAGAAGTTAGAACGGTGTGGGACCTTTGTGGAGGGTTCAATAGCAAATGCACTTTGGTTTTCTTGTCACTATTTTTAATGTATATAATGTATATAATGTACCTCATTATAAGTGCAAGACCAATGGCCAGGTCAAGGTTGGGATGTGGCCTTTCCAGGACCAAAAAGAAGAGAAGTAGGCCAGCAGATGTACAGGGACCATGGTGTAAAGTATGATGCAAAATGAATATTAAATCCTTCTTCAGTGGTGGGTTTGAACTGTTAATTACTACTTTCCTACCTAGCAATAGGTTTTATTTAATCATTTGTGTATTCATTGAGGGGCCCATCAAGGAAGGAACTTGGCACCCAGCTTGTTTTTAGATTGTTATTGGTCTCCAACATGGTATTCCATGGAGCAACATGTGTCACACATTGAAAGGCCAGTTTCGGGTATACCTGACCTTTAAACCTAAATGTTGTAAGCTGATAAGACAACATATAAGCCAGATGCGGATTTTCTGCATTTGGGTTGCATTGAATGCATCGTTTACATTTGGTCCTCATTAGCTGCATATGGACATCAGGCCATATATCCCCCTGATACAATGTCCTAGATTATAGAAGATTAATGAGCTAGGTTAAAGAACACAGAGGAGGAAAATTCACCCAACAGTTATGATCACTAGCCTACTTCTGATCATTTACAGGAAAAAAGTGTTGGAAGACAAGGATCCTAAACTCCATTTCTTGTCTTTCTAAAGTTCAACATAGAGAGAACATAGAATAACAGACCCTGCCATTACCATAAGGACAGGTAGATTCGTTTTTGTGAGCCTACATTAGAAGTCAATCTGTTAGTTACATGTGAATCTACACTACTGGAGAACTTTCCAGTTCATGTCCACACAATGTTCTTCCTCTGGAAAATTTATTCCCAGTGGCATGTGAACAGAATCCAATGGGGATCTTTTAGGAGGATGGGTTGGCATTCCCAACAGTTTATAAATGAATAGCCCTAATAATGAATCTTTACGGGTTCCAGTCTAAGGTCTACAAATTGTGAATATTGATGTGCTCAAACAAATCTTGGCATTCACTCATCAATACTATCCTTTTGCAAGGACGGGTTTAGTTTTATGGTCACCTCTGCATTACCCTTGCAGAGAAAGAAAAAGATTCATCTCAGTACTTACCCTTGAAGTTGCATCAACTGTTTAATTTTGCCAACAGGATTTAAGGAAGTAAACCCTGAGTCATGACTTGGATCTAACACAAGGACTTTCCCCCCACCTTAGTATGAAAGATCCCGTGCTTAGTTGCCCATTGCAAAAACATGAATGATAAAGAGAAGCAAGTCACTTGGACCGGGAAGTATGAAGGCAAGGTAAGTTGATTAAAACTTGCTCCATACCTTCCTCCTTTATGCTGAAACTGTCTACCAAAACATTTTATTGCCCCTTGTTATCAGATCTCCTCTGTCAGTGTTGTTACCATTAAAAATCACAAACCTAAGCTCCTATGTGTAGTGTCTGTGCGTGTACTGGCACATTCTCAGCACATGAGGTACAACCCTATAGTACCATAACTCAATGAACTGCTTTGTTACATCATATTTAATATTTAGTTGTGTAAAATATTTACTATGACAGCTGAATAGTAAACATCAGCAAATTGGGGATTTCTCAGCTCGCTGCCTTAACACGCTATGTCAGTATTACTGGACAAATTGTATTTTCATGGAGACTACCCTAGGAAACACATTAAGCTGAATGACTCAAAGGACCCAATGCAGATAGCTAATAGGGAAGGACCAAGACAGCACATATGGGGAGGAATGTGCCGAATGATCTCTGCAGACCGGAAGGGTGCACTTAGGAAACCTACTGCAGCTCTCTTAAGAGAACTAGTCTAAGAGTATGACAAAAAGACTGATATTCGGCTTTAATTAGTTTGAGATACTTCCGAGAACATTCAGCAAAATTCCATGATTTATTTTATCAGTAGGAAGAACTGATGGTGTAATAGCACAACATTTCCAACAGCTTAGAAAATCTTTATTCCTAAAATGTGCAGATTTATTCCTTAATATTACTACTTAACAATAAATTATAATTATTATGTCATTATTGTTATTATTATTACATGTTATGCCTTATGGATGACTTACATAAAAGATCCAATGAAGTCAAAGGCATTGCTTCAATTGATTGGCTACTATAGGGCCACCTGTTAGTCCTACGGCATGGTTAGTCCTATGGACAGGAGCAGGAGCATATGGAGATGTACACAGGGTACAGTAAAAGTGACTGACATCAAAGTACTTTAGTACTCCAGGGATCACATACATCCAGTATAGAGAAAAGGAGCTGCTCTGACAATGGTGATAGCAATGCTACATGTGGATTACATTGCTTAGTGAGCCATTTGGCTACAAAATATTGTTATTCGTTGAGCCATGACAACACTTCTGCAACACCTGGAACCCGATCAGGACATTCTATTTTGGCACTTGTGTTTATGAGCCCTTATATTGCCCCTGTGAAAAACCTGAAACGTTTGCTTCTCCGTCTCACCCTTCTATCACATTTTCTAAAAGCTTTGAGAACCTTCTAACGATACCGGTGCTCCGGGCCTGCTGTGTCTAAAGCAGCATGCACAATATTGTTACTAATTTATGGGAACTTAAGATCTGTTGCAATTGGGATCAGATTCTGTGCTCAGATGCACCAATGCCATGACAGCCTCAGTTTTCCTAAAGTCGCCTATTTTATTTTTTGGAAGAAAACCAAGAGGATTGTTTAATAGGAGCTGCTCATAATTTTATTATTTTAGCCTATGCCACACGTATTTTTTCACTATGTTTTTAAACAAAAATTATTACTTGCTTTTATTGTGGCCAGCGAGACAACCAGGGCACCTAGGCCATGACCTTGGGTACAATGGACACTAAGGACATTACAACATCTCTATGTGGAACTTAAACCTGGTGTTGGCACACCGACACAGTAACACGAAGTACAAAGTGAAAAGTGGTTTTACAAGATCAAATTCAAAGCAGGGATGCATTGTATAGAACAGTGGTCGCCAATCGTTTTGGTTCCGTGGACCACTAAAATCGCCTGCGAATGCGCGGGAAGCCGGTGTTACTCAAAGGGGGAGAAACCTCCCCCAGAGTGACATCATTATGAAATAACCTCGCTCACTCTACCATCGCAGATCTGATCCTGCAATGAGAGAGTGGGTGGGTTGTGTCTGGCCGTTGTGTCCCCCCAGCGGAGTCCTTTTCCTGACCCTGCTTGCGGTGCACCAACCAGAGCCGCGGACCCCCAAAATCTTCTTGCGGACCACTGTTTGGGCACCACGGGTATAGAATGTATCACTCTCCTATCATTCCATTCCTTTATCTTTTTACCTCCTCTCTCTCCCTTCTGTCTCCTTCTCCCCCCTGTTGCCTTATCTCCTCTCTCTGTGCCCTGAGCTCTCTCAACATCGCTGTTTCTCTCCTTTCTCTACCCTCATCTCTCTCTCCCTTCTTCCTACTTTTCTCTCTCCCTTCTCCGCGTTCTCTCTCTAGAGCCTCTCCCTTCCTCTCTCTCCTTCCTTCCCCCTCCCTTCTCTTTCTTCCCTCTCTCTTTCCCTCCTCTCTCTACTTCTTTCTCCCTCCCCTCTCCCCATTTCATTTTTCCCTCTCTTTCTCTCCCCTCTCCATCTCTCTTTCCTCTCTCATTGCCTTTGTCAGTCTCTTCTCCCTTTCCCCCCTCTCTCTCCCTTCTCCTATCTATCCTCCCCTCCTTCATTCTCTATCTCCCCTTTCCCTCTCCCACCTTCCCCCCTCTTCCTCTCTTTTCCACTTTCTTTATTTTTCTCCCTCTCGGTTTCTTTCTCCTTTCCCCCCCTTTCCCTACTCTCCAACTCTTTCTTCCTCTCTCTCTTCTCTCTCTCTCTTTTGATCCTGTGGAATACCCTTCATGTAATGTTTTGTGTGTGTCAGTGTCAATTACTTTTATTGGCTGGGTCACCAAAATACTGCCCCGATAACATTACCACCCCTTGTGAATTTACCCCAATAAAGAAGCATTGATTGTATAGTGTTTCCTGAAAGATACAGCTGGTTGGTTGCAATGGTGCCATAGCAGCCTCAGGTAGAGGACTACCTTAAAATAAAAGACATTAGGTGGTGCACACTGAGTTACCAGAAGTGGAGGAGTGAAAGGCTAAGAGGATTTCTTCTAACGGAACCATCCGCCTTGTCAATGTTAATATAAAATGTTTACAGAACAAAATTTGAGAATCCACCTACACATTAATTAAGCTCAATTTTACCACAACCTTGTCGGTCGTATTTATACCTAAAAAGTAAGGTTGACTGCTGAGCACTGAAAGTTATAACATAGACAATAAAGCAGCGAGCGCAGAAAACATTGCGCAACAGTAATGACGGTTAATTCTCATGATGTGTGCCGAATTCATCCCTTGACAATGTCTTACCGGTAACAATTAAACAAAACAACGTACACAGTATAGAGGGAACGAAGTGCAGGTGCTAACATAATACGATAATTGGATAATGAGGTTTTTAGAATGAAGGAGAGTACAAGCATCATTTTGTGACTTCTAACTAGACTATTAGGCTTTCAGTGCCGGAACACCTGCGTTTCCCCCTTCACCGAACAATATCGCCCCTTTTTCACTAGCAAAATAGTTAACAGCTTCATTAAGACTTCAGAATCACAAGGATCATTGTTTGAAATTCTTTAATTACTTTTCTTTCGTTTGTTCTGTTGAATCAAATTTTCCTTTTAGGCAATTTCCAGTGGAGTACTCATGCTGCGTCTTTGTAGGAAATAGGATCATAGCAAACTTGTAATGGGTCTCTCCCTCCCTCTCTCGTTTTCTCTCTCCCTCTCTCTCTTTCTCATTATATATATAACTGCATATCATCAGATAGTTTGTGGAAGTTCAAGAAAAGCCAAAAGTTTCAAATAGAATGGATCGCCAAAGCTGGTTCTCTTATTGAGTCAGATTTATTAAAGCTCCTCAAGGCTGGAAAAAGATACACTTTCATCAGTGAAGCTGGGTGATCCAGCAAACCTGGAATAGATTTGGTCCAGGAATGAAAACATTTGCTAATAACTTTTAGGAATCCATTCCAGGTTTTCTGGATCCCCCAAGTTCACTGATGAAAGTGTATCTTCTCCAGCCTTGGAGAGCTTTATTAAATCAGGGCCATTAGGTAATAAAAAGGTATTTTATGCTTTTGTGTTCACAGTTACAGTACAAAAACCTTTCTGTTTCTTCTCACTTGCTCTCCTGTTTTTCTTTTCTCTCCTCATCACATTTTCTGTATCTTTTTACCTCTTTCTCTTTATCTTTACCCTGCCTTTCCTATATCTCATATTCTCTTCTCCTTTCTTTCTCTTCTTTGTTATTGTCTCTTTGCTCTTTTTTCACCTATTTCTCCTCTTTCGCTCAACTGTTTTACTCTAATTGTTTTCTTGTCTCCTCTCTCCACCCCGTTATCTTCCTTTCCCCAGCTTTTGTCCATTCTTTTATTCTCCTCTCCTTCTCCTTTTCTTTCTTCTCCTTCCTTTTCTGTTACTTCTCCTTCTCCCTCCTTGTATATAAATAGGTAGTTGGTCACATTGGATTGGGCTTGTTTCTTGTAACATTGAAGACTTTTCAGCTGCCTCAGTTCCACCAGTGTAGAAAATCCCCCAACAGTTATATCTACACATCACAAGCACCTTTATCCAATCACCATGAAATGTGAGACTTCAGACCTTGATCATCTAAGATTGAGAGGTGTAAAATTATTATACTTTCATCTTTGGTGTCAGGAAGTCTGCAGAGGTGTTGAAACATTGAAATAAATGTCTGAAAAAGTAAAATGACATATCACCAGGCTAGGGATAAAAAGGACATTTTAGGTAGAAGATAGATGGTGTTGAAAGCCGCCAGAGTTGGTTGTTCTAACTTCTCTTCCCTCTTCTTCTCTACCCCTACTACCTTGCTCTTTGCCCAATCTCTTCTCCTTTTTTCCCCTTTCCACTCCCTTCTTCTTTCTTTTGTTTCTCCTTTCCTCTATTCCTTTTCCCCTTCCCCTTCTCCTCATTTCCACTTCCAATTCTCTTCTCTCCCTTTCTCCTCTCTTCCCCTTTTTCTCTCCCTTTGTCTTATCTTCTCCTCCCTTCCACTTACTCTTGTTCTCTTTCCCTCCTCTTCCTCTTTTCTGTTCTCAACTTTCTCTCTTTCCATTTTCTTTTTCACTCTTACCCTTTCCCATCTTTTTTCTTCCTTTTCTTTTCTTTTCTTTTCTTTTCTCCCCCTTCTTTTCCTCTTCTCTGTCTTGGCCCATTTTCCTCTTCTGTTTTTTGTGTTCCACTTCTATCCTTTTTTTCTTCCATTTTTCCTTCTACTCCAATATTGAGGTTGATTTAGGTTACTCACTCATCAAGGTAGCAGAGGATAATTCACATAGCTTAGTGAATGCTGTAAAACTTTATTTTGACAAGAATAATTATTCCCATGCAAGGAAACCTAAAGAGTTTTTCTTCGATCTTTATTAGATGGTTCAAGTCAGAAGAACTTCATCTCATTTACTAAGCTAAGTGAAATATCTCTAGCCAGGAGACAATTTACTTTGCTATGTGAATGGTCTGTATTTATTTAATAAAATGTTTTCCCTTTTTCTCCTCTATTTTCTATTGTCTCTCCTTCCCTTGTTCCTTTTTTTTCTTTTCTGCTCTCCTCTTTTCTTTTTTTCCCAACAGAATGTAGATACCTTTAATGTATAATTAGGTTTTGTTTAGCTCACACTTGAATCAGATTGATGGCACAAAGTGTTTTTTATTTACACGTGGCATCTACATTTATGGATTTGCATCACATATTCCGGGGCATAGCTTATTCCAGGTTTAGCAGCCATGGAGATCAATAAAACCGATCTATTGTCACCGCTTCTGCAATGTACGTCATTTCCATTCTTGGAGACTGAAAGTATTTTGAGGAATTCCCAAACATACATAAATTAAGCACATGTAGGACACAATTTACATCTAAAATAGGTTTAAACAATATTGATGATTTCACGATGAGTATTCTTGGCAGCGGCTGGCATGTCTCCTTCGCTAAATATTTTTTCTTAAGAGCCAATTAAATTTGGACGATGCATGTGCCATATTGGCGAATGATTCATTTGCTGTACAGAAAGATGAGGCTGCAAATAGAACACAATGATGTGACGGTGCAACTCAATGACATTGAATGAAGGAAAACACAGTTAATTGATGCTTATGTCTTTTTGAAATGACTGACACCAGGAAATGGCGCAAAACTTGCCAAGAAAGAAAACCGTAGGTAAAGCCGGCCCAAAAGAACAAAATAGAAGATTGAGCTTTTTTAACCCTTCTTCTTAATGCACGAAAGGGTTGTCACATTATTTTCTGACATACAAATAATAAACCAGCTCGTATAGGTCACGCAGGTTTAGGATGGATATTTTGTTTTGCTGATGCTTTCATTATTTTCTTTTATTGTCTTGTCTTGTGTTTAATGTTTTTATATATATGCTATTAATGTTGGTCGAATATCTCACTATTCTATTCGACGGCTATTCGATTGAAAAGGGGGATATTGTTCGGGTGAACGAGTGCCGAATTTGAACACCATTAAAGTCAGGGGTGGGAAAATTTGGGTTTTTTTTCGGGACTGTGAAGAACTGCAAGAGCAATCGGGAGCAGAGCTGTCAGCTCCCCTGATTGCTCTTGCAGCCCTTTACTAGTTGTATGTGTTCTTGCATAGAGTTTCTCTATCAAAGAACACGGGAGTCCTCTGTTCCTGGATAAAGAAACTCTATCCAGGAATAGGGATAGTGCTCCCTGATTGGCTGAGGAAAGCTTTCAGAGAGCACTAGATGTTTTGAATGGAGAGACTTGTCCCCATTTAACCTCTAGTGTTGGGGAATCACACACTGTTCTCTATGAATGCGGCCGCATTCGTTGAGAAGATCCCCAGCACTAGAGGCTAAATGGGGACAAGGCTCCCCATTCATTTACCTCTAGTGCTCTGTGATTGGCTAGGGAAAGGAAAATCCTGATGACGCTTGAGCTGTCATCGGGGTTTACCTTTCCTCAGCCAATCACAGAGCACTAGAGGTGATGAGAGAGAGACTTGTCCCCATTTAACCTCTAGTGCTCAGGGATCCCACACTGACAGGAGGATTCCCACGGCTGTGCAGCCATTGGAATCATCCGGTCACTGTGGGATAACCTGTAAAAAAATAAAAGTTACACATTCAATAAATTCGTTTTTTTTTACATACGAAATTGCGCCATCGAATTCCGTGTTTTTCGGGTCGGGTCTATCCAAATTCGAACAGCCATATTCGGGTCGAATATAAGGACAGCCTGAATTCAAACACCAACACTTTATGCTATATGGTGACACTTGACCATTACATTATTGTATGTCCTATTGCAAGCTTGTGGGCATTTTAATGTCCTTCCCCAACAACTTTCACTTTTTTGAGAGAGGTTAACATAGGAATTGGGGGTAAGCATGTGGAAATACTTGCCCATTCAGTCAAAGAACATTTCTGAAGTCAGGTACTGATATTGGATGAGAAGACCTGGTTACCATTCCATTTCATCCCAAAGGTGTTCAGTATGGATGAGGTCAGGCCTCTGCGCAGGACACTCGAGTTCCTCTACACCAATCTGGGGACCCCATGTCTTTAAGAAGCTGGCTTTGTACCCCGGGGCACAGTCATAGGGGAACAGAAAAGGGTCTTCACCAAACTGTGACCACAAGGCTGGAGGAACAAAGCTTGTATGAGAGTAATACGAATACCCATCATTGGAAACACCTAAATGTAAGAATTTGAAATATTCATCATTTGAGCTCTCTGGTGGGCCCCATTTGGCACTCCAGGTTCCAGTAGATCTAGAGGGCCCTTCTTCAGATGTTCTTCTGTTGACCATAGTTCCCCAGTCTATCTAGCCATCTCTAACTTTTCTAAATGTATTTAAAAACAAAACATACACTATAATCAAGTACTGAAATAAAAAAGAATAATTGATTGAATATATTACTCTTTATTTTTTTCTTTACTTCCATCCCATTGGTATAATAAAAACACAATAATTTCACTTTGTGGAAGAATAAAAGCCTTTCCTCTCGTAAGGTAAATGAAAAAAATGAGCTTGCTTGGATAGACAGTGGAATTGAAAATGTATCCCCTTGGAATAACTACTAATATAAAAGAAATCAGTGAGAGTATTTTTGAGTTGTGATTATTGAGAAGTTTGCATGACAGTAATTTTTGGTGTGATGATTGCAATTTTGCATTCCTTCTGTCCTGTATTTCCTTGTCAGCCTTACATGTGGGGTGAGTAAATAAAGAAACCTTACGGGTCTAAAATGAGTACTATTGTGGAAAATGCTGCTCCGAATTCTCTCCAGTGCTGCCCACACCGGAATCCTAGACGTTTGGTCATGTGACCTCCGTTAAAGAGGGTGACCTCAGTTTGGACCAGCTGATCCCCACCCATTCTTACAGATGATTATGTAAGCAGCACAAGAGGACATTAAAGTAAACATTTCCATTGGCACGGTGGCTTTAAAAGACCTCTAGGAAAGGAAGGAATTAGGGCTTCTGAATACCTCCTTCTTTAAGAATAAACATTTTTTAACTAGCACACATTTAATATTAATAATATATATTTTATTTTTTTAAATGACAAGAGCTCTGACTGGCTAACATGAACTCCATCAACACTGTTTACATTGATTCAGCCAATCATGCAATAGGGCAACTGAGGACAGCGGTCCCCAGCTGCCCCAGCTGAATGTAACAGCGGGAGCTTTAACCAGGTTGGTGGAGCTCTGCATTGCAAAGGGAAAAGCTACTAGCATAGGATATGGAGAAGCTCAGTACTGGAATGGTTCTAGGAAATATATCACTGCACGCTCCTAATGTAGGAATTAGTTAAAAAAAATTTACCAAATCTAATTTTTTTTTATTGTAGGCGGCTTCATTAATCCATACTCGCAAAATAATGAAAGAAAACCCGAGGCCGATTTTTACGTCGCGTGCTCCATGCGAATAACATGCGACCCGCCGCTTAGGGTTTATTTTATTTTTCACAAGGCAACGGTTCCGCCCCGAGGAACGGTGATTACTTCTTACGCCGGGATGTTGGTTGGAATTTTTCTAGAAAATATAACGCCCGTTGTACCCTTTATTGCCATTTTCTTTGGAAACCAGATTCCAAGCGATCTTTATGAATAGGATACAGGGTATGCATGCTTGCTGCCCTATTTCCTATCGGGGAAGGTCCCAAGTCTAACCTGTATATGGAATCACCTGTACAAGGTTTTCTTTAGTGTTTAAATTACGGAATAAATGAGTGAAAATACCTCTAGAGTGAATCCAAGTGAATCTGGTTTGATTGGTAAACTTAGCATTCATAAGGACAAAAAAAAAAAAGGATATACAATGGGTAAAAGAAAACTAGTGAAATCAAATGAAAAAGGGGTGAAACACAGTAAAATTGACTAACAATAATGTATCAATGGGCACCTTTCAGTTTCCATTTGGGCTCAGGATGATCACATGTCATGCTAAATATATTCACGCACCCACAGACTGTCAGCACTAATTTATTGTTTGCATGTGAGAAGTAACCCAATAATCTTTATCCCTTATTATATAAACCAATTTTCTTTCAGTTACATGGAGATGAGAGACAATAGGCCATTCATCTACAGGATAAACCAAAAAATCTAATTGATGATCTTGTTTTTTTTTAATATTCTGATTGGGTTCAGCAATGCGAGAATTTCTCCAATCGGCTTCATCAATCTCAGAGGAGAGAAGTCCACTCACTCGGCTTCTTCCTAATGAGTATGAAATGAATTCAAAGTTGTTTAAGTGAAAAGTGACTGTCAGTCTGGTCTCTGCTTGTCAGAAATCCAATATAGGAAAAACAGCGATTTTACTCACAATCCAGCCAAATCCAGAGCCAAACATTGATTTGTACACCGATGTGCTATACAGGCCACTAATACCAGGATTCCTAAACACGGAAATGATGTGATCTGCATTCAAAGCTTATCCATGACCTGACAATATAAGGAGAGAGCGCTGCACATATTGCGGAGATGGAATGCAACAACTGGTGAAATCATTGAGAGTGTAGTTATTGCATTCCCAAGAGACCAGTGATATCCCTGAAAATTCAGCCTATTTATTTATCAGAGATGGGTGACATCAACGTAACCTTTCCATTCACTAGAGATTGGTGACATCACTAAGACTTTACCTGTTTCACTAGAGGAATGTTGTTGGGTATGCAGCACATCCAA
This sequence comes from Pyxicephalus adspersus, assembly GCF_032062135.1. NCBI lineage: Eukaryota > Metazoa > Chordata > Amphibia > Anura > Pyxicephalidae > Pyxicephalus > Pyxicephalus adspersus. The sequence goes on along the minus strand of NC_092867.1, from coordinate 2,774,876 downwards.
TCATTTGAGTCCAGTGACATCACTTAAAATGTAGTCTTATCTATTTATTAGAGATCGGTGACATTAGGTTGGATCCAGTCTATCCTTTCACCAGAGACCAGGGATATCGCTGAGAATGCAGCCTATCCATTGACCATGGAGAATGTAGAATGCATCCTATTCAATCACAAGAGACCAGTAGCATCACCTAAAATTCAGCCTTTCCATTTACCATGAAAACATCACTTTCCATGAAGACATCACTGAAGATGGAGATTATCCATTAACTAGAGACTGGTAACTTTCATGGATCTGGAGACTGGTGACATAGAATGCAGCCTATCCATTAACTAAAGACCAGTGACATCACTGAGAATTCAGCCTATCCAATCACTAGAGACTGGTGACATCACTGAGAATGCAGTAAATTCTTCCACTAGGGACCAACAACAGCACAACAATCCTTGGCAGTAAGTTACAACAGAACACATTCTAAAGTCTTTGCAAAGTAAAACCATAATTGAAAGACATTTTCTTGCACTTTAATAATTCACTTTATTTATTATTATAACTCTCCCCCCCTCTTCTTCTTCTCTAAGTGACCACCAACAATTCATGGAAAAAGTGCAGTAACCAGGATATACATACATTTTTGTTAATTTCTGAAAAGGTGTTGCCAAGCAACTGAAGGAATAATCCTATTATTGTGAAGATAAGATGTCTGGAGCCAGCGGGATATTCCATAAATGTTATTATGTTCTCAAAAATGTTGTTATATACATGAAAATCTGCAGAAGAATGCTAAAATGACAAGCCATAATTCACCGTCACCGCGATAATGTTGACTGGTCTATGTACGAGAGCTACAAGCTTAGGGGATGAATATACAACTTTAATACTATCAAGTTAGATTTATTACAATTAAAATCCATCATGGAGATATCTGTAGGGGAGTGCCAAGGGTTTGCTGAAGGAAATCTCGCTGTGTGTCTTTGTTTGCGCTGTGGGCAAAGAAGTAAACTGTTCAGACTGTATTGTGGTTTATAAATCGATCACCAGGCTTTGCAGAAGATAGCAAACTCTTGAGAACTCAAACTACCACCCTAGGCTGTTCCGAGGGGAACCAATATCAACTAAAGTTGGCAGATACGTGAAACAAAAAAGTTAGGCAATGATGATCCAGTTCCATCTTTGGGTTATCTTTGTGCATAATTGCTAATGTTGGGTGCTATTCTGCTTGTGTTGACATAGACTGATAATCGGTTCCTCTTTATGTTATATCTGTTTGCTTATGTACCTCATCCACTATTTTCAGAAGCCGAGATGTCTTGCTTACTGACAGAATGAGAACCAACCCCATAATGGAACAGTTAAAGAAGTCTGGCATTGTGTCTGGGTCAGTTCCTTTGTGTGTCCAATCTTTTGTGGTGCCCCCTTCATGGACCTTGACAGCTCACATCGGAAGTAAACTGATAAAGGGGTTTTTTGGCTCTGGCATCAGTTCCCTTGTTTGCCCAATGTTCAGTTTTGTAGATTCCCCTCTATTGACCTTGACATTCCATCTGAGTGAATTGATAAAGGGGTCCTTTGGTTTAGGCACAAGTTCTCTTGTGTGACCAATGCCCCTCTCCATGGACCATGACACCCCACCCCAAAAGGGAGTTGATAAAGGGTACTTTGGATCTGGCACCAGTTCCCTTGCGTGCCCAATGTTTTTAGGTGGAGATGCACTATCCGTGGACCTTGACAGCTCACTGAAGAAGAACAACCAATTCCTTTGTGTGGCCTATATTTTATGGGGTATGTTCCCATCCTTGAATCTTGACGGCTCACCTGGGTGGAAGTGCCCATCTTTGGCCTTTGACAGCTCCCCAAAGAAGTAAACAGATAAAGGAGTCCTTTGTGTCTGGCACCAGTTCTCTTGTATAACAAGTATTTTTACCTGTCATTGATGGCTCATTAAACAAATACAAATTTCAACTCAAAAATTCCAAAACTGCACAGTTCTCAACAGATCTTATTTAGAATTTCTCCATTCTGCTCACATCTACGTGGCAGCTTGTCAGTCCTTTGGATCTGGCACTAGTTCCCTTTTATGCCCATTGATTTTTTTTGTAGCCAAAGTTCCCCCATAGATGGACCATGACACCTCATTTCAGGAGTGAAGTGACAACGTTCTCCTGAAAATCTCTTGTCTCCATCTTTTAAAAAAAATTCATAATAATGGTTCACGGGAATTAAAATTATGAATTTAGTGGTCCGCGAGGTCCGAAAGGTTGTCAGCTGCTGCTTTAAGACATGATGTACAAGTAGGGACAACCCAATTTAAAGATATAATACACTTCCTTTTGCAATAAATGATACCATTGTAATGTGAAATCTCATTAGGCTCAGGCTCTGTCCAGATATTTTCCTTAACCTGGAACTCTATGGTGGATACAAAAAAGTATTGTGTGCAGTTGGTGGTTTTCTTTTTTTTTCATTTTTTCTCTATATTTCAGACAGATATTTTTATGTATTTGCAGAGTTCTAAAATTGACAAATCATGTGGAAATGTGCATGTACTTGGGTAATGTACTGAATTTGATTTTTTCACCTTAATATTGCCCAAAAAAATCTGTCTTCTTGATAGGCTTGCTTCAACAGTGGTAGTAGCCAGTGCCAAAACAAACTCCAATCAGTTGCAAAGGGGCTCAGGGGGACCCTGTTTTGTTGACCATACTGAAAAAAGCATTCTGCAACAATTGGTCTCAGTTAAGGGGAGGTGGGAGCCAGACAGACCTGGAAACTCGGCACTCAGCAAGTGGTAAACCCCTCAAAATGAGGACACAGGTGTGCAGACCTGGCACGCGTAGGGAAGGTAGAAAGCCCTCACGATGGAGACAGCAAATATACAGACATTGGAAATATAGCACAGGGATGGTGAGGGACCTTCATAATGGGTATAACAGGTGTATAGACCAGGGAATTTAGTGGATTCTCATAGTGAGCACAGCAGATATGAAGACTTGGAAACTCAGTGCAGGGAGGGTTGAACCCTTCATAAGGGGCAGATGAGGTGTTTAGACTCAGCAACTAAACACAGAGAAAGTATGAATCACTTATAATGGGCACAACAGGTGTACAGACCCAGGAAACATAGCACAAGGAAAGTAGGATGCCCTTATAATGGGCACAATGTGCATACATACCCAGGACCATAGCACAAGGAAAGTAGGATGCCCTTATATTGGGCACAGCAGGTGTATAGACCCAGGAACATAGCACAAGGAAAGTAGGATGCCCTTATATTGGGCACAATGTGCATACATACCCAGGAACATAGCACAAGGAAAGTAGGATGCCCTTATATTGGGCACAATGTGCATACATACCCAGGAACATAGCACAAGGAAAGTAGGAT
>NC_092867.1:2709746-2770474 GCF_032062135.1 Pyxicephalus adspersus | reverse complement strand
ATAGGAAAGTACAGAGGTCGCCCCTGCTCAGTCATTCTTTGACCCACCAGGATGGATTGATGAATGGCTTTGGTGGACTGCCGTACATATATTGCAAAGATTAATATTATTGCAAAGATATTTTATAATTGTTTCCAATGATGGGAGAGCAATGTTCACAAAGTGAGTGCGACACCCCCTGTGCTAACCTCCATTGGAAGGTTCAGCTGTGAACTCCAGACTTCACCATGTATGGTGCTTTATTGATCCTCCAGGATGGATTGATGAACAACCTTAGGGGGGCGCTGTACGCATGCTAGATTATCATGATCAAAATTCATTGAATTCATATCAGCCCACAATAGTCCAACGTGTGTACGCAGTTCAACAAAAACTTCCAAGGGATCTTAAGCAGTGAATCAGACTTTCACCAAATAATTTCAGGTGGAGAACCTTCCAGGACCTCCTCCACCAGAGAATGTTGGTGAATGGAAGGTTCACTGCTGTATAAAAAGACCACCAGGTGTAAAATTCACCTTTATTTTGCTTGGAAGTTCATAAAATTACATAACTTGGCAGCACTTTATCTCAGCCCCCTTTAAATAATATCCTATTTTTCCCCAAAGTCTAGGACAGTCCATTGATATCACATGTCCTTCCTCTTCTTCTTCGGTGGTTGGCAGTCGTTCCTCCTGAAACATGATGGCAGCTCAGTCCCAGGGTATTGTAAGCACAGGACGTGTGATGGCACATTCCCTTTTTCATCCTGTACATTGCTATTCGACCTAGACGCACAGAGCTGCAGGAAATCAAGGTGGCTTGGGGTGGATTTAGCCAACAATGGGTCCCTATGCAGAACCGATTTAGAGGCACCTCCCTATATCCACCCCTGAATGGGGGTTTGCGTAGGGAAATTTACCCTCTGTATTTGTCCTGGTGACCAACGTGGCATTGAAAAGCCAAAATGTAACAGTTCCCACAGGGAAAAGCTCATTGGAAATTCCTCTCCTGGCAGTTCGCTTTGGGAAATTTTCCTTTTACTTCTTGTGTCCCATTGGGGAGAAGAACAAACTTTCTCCCATAAGGACACAGATAATGGTAAACCATCCCAAATTCTATCAAAATCCAAAGATTCCGAGACGTCCAAGACTTGTTTTTTGTCATCTCAGCACGTTTTCCTCCCATTATTTTCCCTGCAGCATTTTAGATCCATTCATGTGCAAACGTTGAACCTGCTCGAGTTTTTTCTCCATCTACTCCTCTATTGACTTTGGCAGTTTGGTTATGATAACCTTTACCAGAACCCGAATGTTTGCTGAAATATTAATAGCTTGCATGTCGCGGAGCCTTGGCCACTTTACTACAATGATGTTGGCTCAGCCAAGAGTGGCTCACTTGAGGGGGGGTGGTTGAGTTTCTGAACACAATTCAAGCGATTTCCCTGTGTAGAGAATGCTACATCATTATTATTGGCTTGTTAGACAGCAGCATTATGCCCAGATAATCCGTACCGATGGTGGGATCAGCAGGAAGAGATTACCAGCACCTCCGCTTATCCCTTATCTGTAGATAGGTCAGATAAGTCTTGCTTTAATGTTGTCATGTTAAGGACTGGTGAGCCAGCTGTGGCACGGCTGGCAAGGCCTGTTCACAAGCTGTCATGAGAAATTGAACATCTACTAAAGGAAATCTGCAGTTTTTAAATACATTTCAAAGTGTCCTGCCCAATGTAAGCCCCTACACCCCAATATCATTTGTGTTGCTACAGCATTCTCTATCATAACAATGTTATTGTCAGTGTATTTTTATTACATTGGTATATATTAGTGCTTTTTATCTCTCACTGTCTCTTTTCAGCTATTTGCTGTCAAATGCACCCCAGTGATGACTGCTTGGCATATTTCAGGGTTGGTTTCTTGGTGGTTTTGATGCTCGATTTGTAGGCATGAGAATAACTATTAGTAGTTTGTTTGGAGAGTGTAGGACAGGGTGACAACACAAGAGAACTCCTGTGAGAATGGGGTGGAGTGTTGTCACTGTATATCTGTCCAAGAACCTTTATGACATTATTTTAAGCTGAACTTACAACCTTGCAACACCATAATTAAACATAACACTCATTGTGCTACAGTGGCATTCATTTAAAACAGCACCCCAAAGCACAAGCACAGTAGGTAGGGATTAATCCATGCTGCCATCCAAAGAAAATAAACTTACCTTTGTTGTTGGAGGGCAGTCCAGTAGATGTGTCCTCGAGTGCCTTCTTCTATGATTGGTTGAAGCATTCAAAACACCTTTGAGGCCAGCTTGGCCATCTATGTTTTTGATGGCATGATTTGATTCAGACTTGCATTTGTTTGCCTTTTCAGCTGTTTTCTCAGAGAGGATCCATCTAGCGTTGGGTGAACACAACAAAAGGACTAATGTTTGATGTCAGTGGATCTGTCAATGCAGAGGACAGTCCAGGAGATGTTTCCTCCCGTGCCCTCTTCTGTGATTGGCTGAAGCAATCACACACCGAGGATGCCAACATGGTCAATATTATCTTGATTTGGCCTAACCAATCACAGAAGAGGACACTGGAGGACCTTTCCTGTGCTGCTAGGTCATTTAAGAACTGGTGTCCTCTAGTGCCCCATTCTGTGATTGGCTTAACCAATCAAAATACTGGGCGTGATGCCAGTATGAGATGCCTAACTGTGTTTAGTAAGCACCTGGGAACAGGAAATTTTTTCACTACTAATCTGAACAATGCCTAACTTTATATATGTTAAGTTGCAAAGTACTACACATGCAGAACAGCTAATTGTGAAAGGGGAATTAGAACCAGTAACAGCTGCTTGATTGTTGAAATTCCAGCAACATGGTAAAGCTTTTATAATAAACTTTTGTTTTTAAACAATTTGGTTTTCATCTAATTTACGTATATATCATATCCAGCTATCAAGGTATCCTGAGTACTCATATCTGTCTTTTTATGAGCTTTATGGAATGAGACAGAGCTGTGCAAGTCTTTAATGCTCCCCTACATTGCTCAGTGCTGTCAGTCTAACAATGTCAGTGCACAGACGGGAGGTGAAAGAAAACAACCTCATTAGTTTTCTGATACTCGCTCATTGTCCAATTAGCAGGCTGGGGTCAGTCTTAGTCTAAAGAAAACATTTTTCCAATATCCTCTGGCAGGTAAGAGACACACATATGTATTTCAATTGTTCACATATTTCACATATCTGTTTTTCAGCTTTAACAATTAGATTTGAAAAACATTTAATCTCAACAAAGACGGCACAGAAAGACACAGAGCACCGAAGTGGTTTGATTCATCAACGCATTTATTTTTTCTTTTTGCAGCAGAATAAACATTTCCATGGCAATAAGTGTGCGACTGGATTACTTAATATATCATTATTACACTTCGGATTTGATACAGAACGTTCTCTATGATGCATTTGTAGTGTATTCTGTTTTCTCTGAACACAATGAACATTTCAGTTACTTTTCACTCTGACTTACAGACTTAAAGTGAATGTTGTATTGTGTTTAAAACAATCTCATGTATGTGTTTGTGTAAAAGGAATCAGCTTAATGATTTGAATAATGTGATCAATAAAACTTAAATTTTTTTTGTACAAATCTATAAATTTGTATTCTGAGCTTGCTGGATAAATTGAATATTCAGTCCCCTGGCTCAACCATTCTTTATTGCAGGCCATAGCCCTCTCTTCTATTAGGATTGTCATATTATTCTCTGTGCCGGTCCAGCTCTTCAACTTCCTCTTCCTGTACCTGCAAAGGGGATACCATAAAGTGTCGTCTGATTCTGTTGACATTAAATCCAAGATGGCAGACGTCAGTTTAGGGCTTTTGGTTGGCTACGCAATGGAAGATGAATGAAATGTCTGGTGACAGGGTCTCTTTAGGTGGAGATAGTTTTGCTGCCACAGTAGTCTTTTATTCTGTTCATTAGATTGTATTTGGTATTTTCATTTTACCACCTCCTCCCCATATTCTACTTTGGTATCTGATAATACGGCCTCTGGACGCTCTCAGCTTCCCCATGCTTCCTTATTAGCATACGTGTTGGAATAAACTACATGACTTCCACTTTCACGTCTACTTGGTGAGTTGACCCTGCCTGTGGATCTTGTAAAGTTAGAATAAACTACATTGGCTTCTGATCCTGAGACATTTTGATGAGTTGACACTGCCTGTGGATCTTGTTAAGTCAGCAAGTTTCCATACTGTCTGTGAGCAATGGGGAGGAATATCTTTTGCAGAAAGCATGTTTGGGATAAAATAATTGAAAAGCCAAACAATTACCGTCCTCTAAAGGACAATCTGCCAACAAAGTGCAGACCTGGCATCCAAAATTACAATTCGCCAATAGTCCACCCATCCTTTGGATTAGACAACTAAAAAATGCCCTTTTCAGTGTTGATAATGTCGGAAGTTACTGCTATCTGATAAATAAGAAAAGCAGAAGCTATGGGCCTGGAGGCAAAGGGGCCTCGACAGGTCTAACATATATTCTGTCCCTCAAGCCCTTCCTTTGTATTGGAGACTGGCAGTAGGGTGTATCACTGATTTGCCATATAATAATACCGTGCCATCTGGCTTCCTATAGTTCTGGCAGGGACAGGGGTAAAAAATGGGAAAACATAAAGTTTTGACATGGAAGGGGGCAAAAAGTCCCAACACAGCGAGTAGAAGCTAAGTTGATGAAGAGGACTGGAGAAGACATATGCAACTTAGTAAGGAGATCTGTGAGTATGTTGAGGTTTTCTTTATTCCATGGCAGTGTTGGGATGGGGGTCCAGAGTGGGTTAAAGGGACCAGGGAAAGTCACCCACATTTTTAATAGCTTTGCCCCACATTTAAAATTGTTACAACAGAGTGTAGTAATTTGCTTTGCCAGAGGGCACCAAGCCAGACTGGCATATTGAGATTTCACATTGAAGACCGTAAAGGGCCACTCACCATGACGGGTATGATGAGCCACTTGTAGCAAAACTTCTATACTACGAGAACTCCGGCTACATCCATGAACCAACCTGCAATTTGGCTACATATACAATTAGCAGTTCAACATTTGTAATGCAGACAGAAACCGTAGACAGATCTTTTTCTGTTTGGCATAGGCACATGCACTGATAGCCAGGATAAATTGGATGTTCCTCGGAAAACGTCTCGCCTTTCAGCATAATCACTCATACAGAAGGCCTTAGGAGATACTGTAGCAGCCATTAATAAAGGGATATGAAATTGCGCCGTTAGATAGATCCGACAATGCACTACAGGTCTTAATGAGATAATGCATTTGAGAATAATAATAAACACAGATGTGTAATGGATCATTAAAAGAGTAACAGATGACTCCGAGTAGCTGTACCCGAAGTGTCAGCTGTAATTGGAAGATAAATTAAATGAACCATCTGTTTTCAGTCAACCCGTCTCCTCTCGCTTCAGAATTAAAGGTGCGTTCGGCGTTATTTATATTAATTGTTAACAAACATAAAAGACAAAAAAAAAAAAAATTTGATGGTCGACAGCAAAGTTGCTGTTCTTCAAGGAATGATTAACTCCATACAGGTGAATGTGCTGAGGCAGCCAGGTGCCCCCTTTCCCCAGCTTGGCATGGGAAGAAAATGTCTCGGGGGTCCTGGGGCACATGCTACCTTCCTTCCTCCTGCAACCTGTGCCAGATGGCTGATTATTACGCAGCAGAAAATAATGCAGACTCGTCGGGTTTCAGGAGCCGTCACCTCAGGAGAATTGCATTTTTTCCGAGAGACGAGCCTTTTAAAATTTAAATTGGTTTGTAGTTATGTTAAATGATCTTGTTCACAGAAAAAGAAGTGAGCATGGCAGAAAATGATATCATAGTTTAGTTGCAGAGTATTTAAAGGGAACCAGGGTCAGTCTACCCAGTTGTTGAGCCTGGTGAGTTAATATTAGGATTAATTTATATGGCGCCAACATAACACAAAGCCCATAGTCATGTAGCGCTCACGGTCTGATCTCCCTGGCATGGCCAAAGCTGTTTGTTTTGGGGGGAAGCCAGTTTGGCTTTGGGATATGGAAAGAATTTCATGCAAGCATTTTAAGAATATATAAATTTCATACTGAGCTTTGATTCTGGACCCTACAGCTGAAAGCCCCCATTCATTCCAAGGTTCAACACTGAGATTATTCTGCTGTAATTCCCAACTCTGCTCCTGTCCACCTGGGAGCTTTGGGTGCTGCTCCTGTTTTATTTTAAATTAAATGAAATAACAAAAAACTGGGGTATAGAAATACTCGATTGAAAGGAAGATATGTGAGCAGATTTTCAACCGGCCTTGAGGTCCAAGTCCACCAGCCAGATGAGACAGCTGCTCGATTTCAAGATTCTGTAAAGCATGCAATAGGGTTAAATCTTCAAGATCCAGCAAACTTGAAATATGTCCCGTCCAGGACCAAGAGCAAATGATTTTTAGGAAATCCATTCCAGGTTTGTTGGAATTTCCAGGTTCTCCAATGACAGTCCATTATCTCCATCATTGGAGAGTTTTAATGGCCATTGTGTTGTTCTACATGGATCCACAGCAGATGAATTTTTAAATCCTGATAGAAATATGCAACTGAAAGGAACATATGTGAGCAGATGTTCAACCAGCCTTGAGATTCAGGTCCACCAGCCAGATGGCATAGCTGGGTTGTTGACCTGACCAGCCAATGGATAGGGCAACAGCTGCTCGATTTCAAGTGTCCTCTGACAATGAAGATTCAGTATTGCATGTATAGGGCTAATTCTCCAAGATCCATCAAACCTTAAATAAATCTGGTCCAGGACTAGGAGCAAATGATTTTTAAGAAATCCATTCCAGGTTTGTTGGAATGCCCAGGTTCTCCAATGACTTCTAGTATGTCTTCTACATCTTTGGGGAGCTTTGAATCAGGCCCATTGTGTTGTCCTGCGTGCAACCTACATGATCAGCCCCATCATGACTGGTTCTCTTTATTACTATTGATTGACTTTGCAATTATTTTTGCAGTGTTTTTCAGTTCCAGTTATCCTCCCTATGATGGTGGCGGCGTATCTTTTCCACAATTCCTCAGCGTCAGGTCAATTTGTTTACCGTACAAAAGGTGCAATAATCTTCATCGCTCCCTCGGTGTAAAATTACATCTCTGCCACCTAATCATTCCTCGCATGTAATTTAATTTCCTCTCTTTCGCTTGCCGCACAGATATGAAGCGGCAGAATCTGACGCCGGGAATATTCCCAACTTGGCAAACGATGTATTGCTGGGGGTAATTCAATCCGTTTTGATTTGATTACAGGGAGCGCGTTGGGCGTCAGACGTCATTATATCCAAATGCCTTTTCTGGGGTCCCTTTGTGCCTTTATTGGAGGCGCAGCTTTAAACGACCTTCATATTAAAAGCAATAACATATAATCAACATTGATCTTTGGCGCAGTTTATTTAAAGGGAAGAGCAGCAAATCGATGGCTTTCTTTATGTTTGCAATAGCAAAGGAAACGGAAAATAATCATTTAGATATTATTAGCTTTCAGAATTTGTCATGAAATTGGTTTATTTTTTAATGCGAAAATTGATTTTTTTAGCCGTCCATGTTTGGTTGCAGCATGCTGACTGATTGCAGTAAAGGGACCCAATCACATCAACAGCGTTTCCTGTAAAGGGGTATTCTGATTTGTCATGAACCCCCACACTATACTGTGCTGCTTCCCCACCTTTTAGATTGTAAGCTCTTTGTAATGGGTTCCTTTACTCCTCCTGTGTTACTATCTGTGTCTGTAATTTGCAACTCCTATTTAATGTACAGCGCTGCGTAATATGTTGGCGCTATATAAGTACTGTTTAATAATTTATAATAATAATGATAATAATAACCCTTAAGTGGTCATTTTATTAAGTTGCATTGCATAAATAATTTCATAAAAATCTTCAAGCATTGACTTTGCCCAGTCTGAGCTTATGTCATCAGTCTGCTGCAGGCAAGAGAACGCATTTTCCCAATCTTCTATGCACCAGTCATCAAACTCCAATTTTTTGACAAGACGAGAGGCGGCATCCGGGGCTGATCTAGGATTTACATGATCGTGTTGTCTCTGAGCTGGCACCTTATCCAGGAAGTAGATGATGACCTTGGATGATGCTTGAAAAAGAATGCAGGGTTGCTTTTAAGGGAGAGCTACTTGGGTTATTGCCTAGGGCCCCTTCCTTCTCTAGGGTCCCAATTGGCAGAATTGGCAGGGAGCTGTAATGCTGTATAGGTGGGGTCCTCCTCTTCATATTTGCCCAATGTTCCATTGAATCCAAGCCATAGTGCTGTCAGTTTAAAGATGCTCATTGGAGAGAAGCGCACCGGAATGACTTAAATATTGCCCTTCTGCTCTTTCATGGTCAAATTGTAAACCAAAATGCATTGCTAGTGGTGGTTCTACGATCACCAAACAATGATTTTAAACAGTCCCCAAGCATGATCTTGGTTCTCCCGACTGCGGCTAGTTTAAAGAAGGGCTAGCTGGGGAGATGTTCCACTTGTTTTAGGGCCCCACAGACCAGGGGTTGCATAGAGTTGAAATGATGTTCATATTTGTTTTAGGGCCCCACAGACCAGGAGTTGCATAGAGTTGAAATGTTCTTCATATTTGCCCTTCCCCCTCTGCTTTACCCTAGACCCCCTTTTTCTCTAGTCAAGTGACATGAAGGGATCTCTTCTTTTCTTTGAATCATCTTCCGGTAGTGGGTGATCCTCCGCCATGCATAACTGAGAACCACCTACCTCCGGGAGAAAAGAGAACCCTGCATGTCACATGACTGGCCATAAAGGGGGTCCAGAGTACGGGGGATGCAGGGCAATTATGAACAACCTTTTAGATCCATGGAACCCCTGGTCTGTGGGGTCATAAAAAAGATGGACATTTTCCCTTGCCCACTTTCCCTTAAATTGGCCCAAGCAGTGGGTGGTGAATGGAAACATTTCCTTTGCAAGGAAAATTTCCACATTTCTCTTAATTTATGTCCTAGAGAAACACAAAGTGAAAATTTCAGCAAAGTAATGCATATCCCACCTAAGTTGTCATTACTACAATTGCCCCCATTGAAAAAATACCTACTTACTTACTTACTTGTTTTTGTGACTCCAAAATTTTAAATTTCCCATATTCTGTACTGGAGACAATGATTACCAGTGGGGGTTAACTCCCAACCCAATGGGAACACAGTTCATAATCAAGTTAAGCAATGCAGGAGATATCCCCGAAATCTTATTCACCGTATTGGAGGTCCTAATCCGAATTGAGCTGTCGGTGAATATGGCTTAGCCAGTATTGGTTTGCTCTTGGCCGGAGTCCTTTAAATGAATCAATAAGGAAAATGTAACATAATAAAGTTAATTGTGGCCATTTGAACGTGATAGCGTTGGGCGGCGAAGGCGATGTGATTTTTTAACACTGCAATGAACAATAATTGATACCTAATTGAACTCATTAAATGCTAACAGAAGCGCCGGCTATTGGGATGAAATTTCCGCTAGCCTTTGTAATAGGAGATCGTCTTTCAGGTGGAATTTTTCGTAGAGATAACCGTAATAATTTAATGTTGGTGAAAATCAGGCAACGTCGCGGAAGAATTAGAAGGACGCTTCCGGTGAATATAAAAGTAGATCAGCAAAAAAATAGAAAAAATGGAGAACGAAATGAGAACAAAAATACAGAGAAAAGTTTTTGGTGTGACTTTTTATTTAAGGTTTATTGCTTTTTTATTGTATTTTTACACCAAATTCATAAATGTTGTCAACTTGGATTTGAATAAAATGACATGCAAATGAATCTCACAAGTGCATGCATTTCCATTGTCAAAGATTGATTCACCAGGTGATGTTTGCCTAAAATCACCATCAATTTTAAATAACCAGAATCCCTATTTTGGGGCTTTTTAGCTCCCCTGCAGGGGAGATGGACAATTTTCCTAGAGATCATCAACAATCGTTTTTTGCTCTTCTCTTCTCTTCAAGGTCCCATAAGATTGCAATCTCAATGATTGCACTCGAAATATTATATCTTTTCATTCTTTTTCCAGTTATTGAACATGTAGAATCTCATTCTGACTACCTGTGATCCACGTTGAAGATTTATATAGAAGTCAAATGATCCAATTTTACCTTTTTTTTTTACCTGAGTCCTGCTACCAGCTGTAATGAGACCTTCAATCAAATTCCTGGAATTTCGGCAGAGCGTTATAAATAAAATGACACCCTTCCACGTCACTTCCCCAGGATTCATGTGAATAATTCTGGTGTATAATGAGCGTCAATCCTAGTATCAACTTTATTCATCTCTCTTTTATGTCGCATCTATCAAGCGGGAGATGTCAGGAGACTGAATTACGGTTTTCTATAAAGTCGAAGCCTTCATTCCACTTTCCATCTCTGTTTATCTTTTTTTCCGGCACAGCTGTACTGACACTTGTTCATTGCGCAGATGAGAGTGGGATGTTTTATAAGGGACTGGACTTTGTGCCGCCATACTTTAAACCTTTGGTAGAATTGCCTTTATATTCAATGTCGATTAGGACTTTATTGCTGTTGGTTAACTTCCAACTCTGGGCTCTAACCCCAGCCTTCATTTGCCAATCGTCTACCACAACCCACATGTATACATTTTTTTAATACCTAATTTTGTTACATGACCACCGGGGCACATTTCCTTCTCAGATTTTCTTTGGTGGTCCTCAATGATGATGTAGAAAGATTTGATGGGGTTACATCAGTAGAAATGATGTGAAGCATAGCTTTCAAATGGTTTAGGAGGATGGCAGCTCCATCCAGTGATCTACAACCTTCCCTTCTTCAGACAAAACCTTCAGAAGTCAATGGAGAGTCCCATGGGTGGTCCACCAACACATCATCCGCGTTGCCGGTGCTCTTTTTAAAGTTAGTTCCAGCAGATGGAACATCACTATCCATTGTTGCTCTCTGCCTGATGTCCTATGACTGATTTGTTGTCTGTACTGTCCCCTCCTGTTCCTCTTGCTGTGGTCATGGCGCTATCATCCTCATCCTGAACATCAGACAGGAAGATCCACATCCATTTGACCATCCCTCCCTACCAGCTCATGGCTTATTTAACAATATGATTTTGTGACTCTTCATAAGTAGTTAGGTCAGAAAAGGAGGAAAAGGAATCAATAAAGGACTTGCAGAGACTTGGCTACCTTGCTTGGCAAGAGGAAGAAGAGGAGGACCATGTAGTCTCTGCCTCTGAATGAAGCAGCCTGACCAGTACTTTGGTTCTATTCACCACTTTGGGGGTCAGCAGTTCTCTGATTTCTAAAACTTGACCGTCGTCCACTAACTCATCATACAGAACCTCCCTTATGCCCGTCTGCTTTTTCTTTTCCTGCAAATAGAATTGATTGCCTAAAATTTATGGTCATCTTTTGCCATAGAAGGATAAATATGTGGTGCTTGGTTGCACACTGCTTTACCAGAACAATATGTGGTAACCTGTTGCAAACACTGGGGAGCTTTATCAGAAACAAGTGTACACTACATCCTAAAATACATACGAAACAGAAAATGAAGTATACCTTTCCCAAAAAAGTAGCCCTAATAAAGCCAATATTTTTAAACATAGGCTTTTGTAGTGAAGGGGAATGGCCAGGGGCCGACATAGCAAGGTGAAAAATTTGCCGCTGCACAGGGGTCCAGATCCTTCGCAGCCAACAGTAGCTTGCTCAGGTGCCCCAAGTCAGTCCAGTGGTGGCGACAGTGAGGGTGGGGGGTGGATGGGAATGAGGGCTAGAGAAAGTCCCACTGTTAGTTATGACCACCACTGGGGATAGCATCTACCAAAGTCCCCAAAATTTTTTATTCCAACCCTCCAACCCACAGTTCTCCTTTCAGTTGACCTTTCAGGGCATTATAAGTTATTACCCCCCTGGGGATGGCACATTTCAAAGTCCCCAATATTGGCTATTTTAACCCTCCAGCCCACATATCACCTTAAATTGACCAATATAAATCATTATACCAGTGGGGATGGCACATATCAAAGTCCCCAATATTGGCTATTTTAACCCCCCAGCCCATAGCTAACCTTTCAATTTTTTTCTGCAGGACATTATGAATTATTACAGTTTGCCTGATTGAATTTGCACTTTAGTTTGTAGAAATAGCATACTGTGAAAGGCAGAAAGAAAATTTGGGGAATACCTGGCATAGGCACGAAATTAAAAGATTTTCAAATTTTATTTTAAACAGTTTCCATAAAATAAAACAGAATATAAAATACATAAAATGCATGGAAAAAGATAAAATATGGTGACTTTGACAGAAATTATTACAAACAGGCTAGCATAAATCGTCCCGACGCGTTTTGTAGATTAAACTGCTTCTTCAGGGGGTAGGTAGCCAATAGAAAGGTATGAAGCACTAAGTAATAAGTTAAAGTTAATGAGGGCTAGAGAAAGTCCCACTGTTAGTTATGTCCACCACTGGGGATGGCATGTACCAAAGTCCCCAATATTGTTTATTACAACCCTCCAACCCACAGTTCTCCTTTCAGTTGACCTTTCAGGGCATTATCAGTTATTACCCCCCCCCCCTGGAGATGGCAGATAATCAAAATCAAATCAAAATCCCCAATATTGTCTATTTTAACCCTCCAGCCCACATCTCACCTTAAATTGACTATTAAGGCCATTATGAATCATTATACCAGTGGGGATGGCACATACCGAAGCCCCCAAAATTGGCTATTTTAACCCCCCAGCCCATAGCTCACCTTTCAATTTTTTCTGCAGGACATTATGAATTATTACAGTTTGCCTGATTGAATTTGCACTTTAGTTTGTGGAATTAGCATACTGTGAAAGGCAGAAGTTTGAGTCAAACCCAACGCGGGATTGATATCAAAGCTCAAAGCTCTACGTATTTTGAAATGGCAAAAAATCAATACCTTCTTGGTATGCCCATGCACTAAAGGAAAAATTGGAGAATTCCTGGCATAGACACATAATTAAAAGATTGTAAAATTTTTTTGAAAACAGTTTCCATAAAATAAAACGGAAAAAAAAAACATAAAATGCATGGAAAAAGATAACATATGGTGACTTTGACAGAAATTATTACAGACTAGCATAAATCGTTCCGACGCGTTTTGTAGATTAAACTGCTTCTTCAGGGGGTAGGTAGCCAATAGAAAGGTATGAAGCACTAAGTAATAAGTTAAAGTTATTTAAATCACTTTTATAATTTATATCATCAACAATGTAGGGGAAGAAAGTGTAAAAAGTTATATATTTATTTGTATTGGTTTACCCCAGAGAGTGATGCAGCATTTGAGTACAGAGAAAATACCATGAGCAATGGTTGGAGGTTCCGGATGAACTGGATCAATAGGAATTATTTAATACATTGCAGATGTAATATAAAATCTTTAAAAATAGATTACCAATGTCTTTTGAAATGGCAATACACGTCTATGTGATATTACCGATTGGTTCTACATCTGATTCCAATATTACAATGGCACATAATAAAATACCTATTTTGTCCTTGTGTATTCACCAGCCTTTGATGTGACCTAAGTGTGTCACAGTGATAACTGCACATTGCAGAGCACATCCATCAGCAGTAACATTTGCTCCATCTGGTACATTATCTTGGGGCCGGGACCCCTGAGATAGTCAGCCTAGTTTAGTAAACAGATCGGAGTGATAAATATGTCTGATATGGATTATTGCTGGGTTCCTTTTCAGTGGTGGATGCTGGAAGTCACTTTTACATCTCCAGCATCACTCAATGATGGTATTAATATTACATGTCCTTTTTATTGTACATGTAGATGAGAAGAGAATTTCCATAGAGATTCGGGGCATGAAGCCAATGTTGGTGCGAAATAGACACTGTACCAGATTTATGAATGTATGAGAATTGCATTACACTATATTTCTAGGTTTATTATGCTATAGACGTTTTATTGTCTGGATTATTTTTAATTTCTGAGTGGAAAGCAATCTGTAAAATATGGAGTGCATATTCAGCCTAAATATATGCAGAATATATTAATAAAATTTGCTACTAGATCCTTAAAAAATATGAATGTGATCAGTGTTATACAATGGGAAAAAAGTCTCCGGGAAGATATAAGTGATTCACCAAATATTCCAGATATGTATTAATTAAAATATATACAGCTAATATACGTTCGTAAACCAGTAAATTCATATCGGCTTCCTATCTTTTGTACAGCAAAACTCTTTTTGAAAAGTCCAGCAATGTCATTCAAACCCCCAACCAAATCTTAGTCCTAACTTGCAATAATCCATAGTTTAGCCCACTGTTATCTAAATCATAACTCAGACTTTTACCTTTAGCCAATACTCAAACATTAATCGAAGACCAAACCTTGATCCAAAGCTTATTCCTAAACCTAAACCTTAACTCAAGAGCAAACTCCCATCCAGTTCCTAACCCAAAAACCAAATCCAAACCTCAATCCTAACCTGAAAGATGATCCAGATTTAAACCTTCACCCAAGACCGAACCTTAATCCAAACTCGATTTCTAACCCAAATCTGAACTCGTTCGAACTTCAATCCAATACCTAACTCAAAACCAAATCCAAACTGTATATTAACCTAAACCCTTATCCTAACTCAGATCTAAACCATAAAACAAGCTCAATCCCTGACCCAAACCCCTATTTTAGCTCCAACCCATACCTTAGCGGAACTAAATCCTTTTTCAAAAAAAAAGATTTTCCTTCTGCAATAAAATAACCTTGCCTTGTTAATAGTAATTTTTTAAATACACTCGAGTGGCCAGGATAATGTAAGTTCAGCTCTGGGGAATGCCAGGATACCCAGCACAAGGGGTGTAGTGGGGCGGGCACGGGTGGGTTCTCCATGCCCCCACTTTTTTCTGGAATGGTTATTATTTTGCATTGGTGGTGCGCTGGGGGTCAGGAGAAGTAATTGGAGGCAAAAGATTCATTAGCACAATTAAATGTCATAAATGTTTCCTATTAGGGTGAGCAAATCTTCAATTTTTGGAGTTTGGGTCCACATTAAAAAGACTCTCATGCATATCTCAGTGTCTTGAAATAAAATACTTAAAATAAAAAATATATCTTCCTTTAAACATTTTTGATTGACTTGCAATGTGTCTTGGAACCTGCTAGAGGATTAGACCACTCCACAAAATCAATTGCCCAGCTCAGACAGAGACTTCCCTCCCTCTTGCCATGTTATAGCCCTATTCTTGTGCGGTAAAGTTTGATTACTGTTTGTGCCGGCCCAGCTCCTCCATCTACCTCCCAACATAACCTTTTTTCAATAAATAACCACATCAAAAACGGTGACCATCCAATGGCAGTCCCAGGGTTTTGACAATGGCAGCTTTACAGTTACATAGCACATCTCAAATATATTAATGGCTCATGTACTCTTGAATAGCAAGTTGGTTTGTGTTGAAATTATTGGTCTAATGACAGGTTCTCTTTAATGCTTGTAATTCATTATTACATTTAAACCCTTTTAAATCCCAGCAACCACAATAGCTTAATGATGCTTTTAAGGGCGACACTTGTTGATGGCAGCGGCAGCAAATTCATTTATAAAAGCGTTTGAGGATAAGGAAAGGTGAAGGGCCCAGACGGTTGAATGTTCTTATGGGGTTAACAAATCGCTTTATTTTTCGGCCAGTTGCCAACTTGCCCTATTCTTGAAAGGTTTGATTAGGATGCTTGACAGTCTTAGCGGAGTCTGTCTGCAGCTGCAGGTTTCCGCGAAAGTGTCTGACCTTTTCCTGACATGGCGGGAGCGTCTGATTAATGCAAGCAGCCAGACACAATGCTGAAAGTATGCATTATCCACAGACACAAGGGCCGCTGCTGCCAGATTGTGGGCTGATGGGTTCAAATGCCATGTACCCGCTGACACACCGAAATCCAAAAGGAGGAGCGGGTCAGAGGAAGTACAATTTAATTTAGATAGAAATGTATTTCACAGAGTGCTTTATGTTATCCTGATATTTTACGATATATGTTTTTATATTATACAAGACTGCCTTATATAATGTAATCCAAAGTTATAATATTCATCCTAGGGAGATTCAGGTTTAAAGTGATTCTATCTTATCCTGCCAAACCCGCTTCCTTCCACAAAGGTCCGGGTGTAGTCATGTCCTGAAACCCTCACCATGCCCCTCATCAGTGGCATCACTAGGGTTACTGTCACCCAGCACATTCATGGTGCCACCCCACTCCATAGGCAAAAGTAGTAGCACTAGTGAACAGATGAAGTTTGTGGCCTGCAGTGCCAATGTACAAAGTTTGTGTATTAGGAATATTTAAAGTACAGAGTATAGGGATCAGGTGTATGGAATGTACAGAGTATAGAGGCCAGATGTATGCAGCATACAGAGTACAGGGCAAGGGTGTAGTGGGGGTGGGGGTGGGGGGCGTATGGAATTGCAGGTTTAGGGTGGTGGGTGGGTTGTCTCTCTGAACACAACCCTGCCCACTCTCCCATTGCAGACCTGAGTGGGTGGGTTCTGGTATTATGACGTCCAAACACAATGTTAATCTGAACCCTTCTCCTAACTCCAATCATAACCCTAAAACAAGCTCAATCCCTGACCCTAACCCAAACCCTTATCTTAGCTCTAACCCATACCTTAAAACGGAACAAAATCCCTTTTCAAAAAAATAACCTTGCCTGGTAGATTTAGTAAAAGATAGTAATTTTTTAAATACACTCACCTGTCTTTGTTCTGTTACAAGCGCCACCATCTCCTTCCTACTTTCTCTGTTTCTGAACTTTGGCCATCTTGAGTGGCCAGGATAATGTAAGTTCAGCCCTGGGGAATGCCAGGATACCCAGCACCAGGGGTGTAGTGGCGCGGCATGGGTGGGTTCGCTGTGCCCTCACTTTTTTTCAGAAATGAGCACATGTGCCACTCTTATTTTGCATTGAATTCTTTGTTGGTGCATGGTGGGTCAGGAGAAGGACCCCGTTGAGGGGGGAACACCAGCCAGAGCCGCTGACCATCTCTCCCGTATGGAATTGCAGGCTCAGGACGGTGGGCTGGTTGTCTCTCTGAGGTCTGTGCTTGTGATGGGAGAATGGGCAGGTTCTGGTATCATGATGTCACTCGGGGGACATTTCTTCCCCTTTGAGTGACACATAGGCAGGGGTATAGTGGGACAGGCACATTTACCGTGCCCTCTTTTAATTTTTTACGACTACACCCCTGTACAGGGGTCAGGTATATAAAATGCAGGGTTCAAGTGCATGTATTAAACACAGTGCAGAGGTCAGGTGTATGCAGTATACAGAGTACAGGGCTCTAGTATGTAACATGCAGGGGCCAAGTGCATGTGAAATACAGACGGCAAGGGTCAGGTATATGTGCCATACAGGATGCAGGGGATGGGTGTATGTAACATACAGAGGGCAAGGGTCAGGAGTATGAAACATAAAGGGGGAAGGGGCCAGTTGCATGTAATTTACAGAGAGCAAGGGTCAGGTATATGTAACATACAGGGGAAGGAGGCATGTGTATGTAACATACAAAGTGCAGGCTTCAGGTGTATGTAACATACAGAGTGCAGGGGTCAGGAATATATAACATACAGAGTGCAGGGGTTTAGGTGTATGTAATATGCAGAGGGCAAGGGTCAGGTGTATGGAACATATGGATTGCAGGGGTCAGGTGTATGTAACATACAGAGGGCAAGGGTCAGGAATATGTTCATCGAATGGAAAGCCTGTCATGCTAAAGTCTATTCATGTATGGCTAGCCTAGGAAAACCTTTTGAGGGACTCACAGAAATGAAAATGGCTGTGGTAATGTTCATGACAACTCAGATTAAATATTTTATTTTTTTATTTAGCCTACTGTTCCACTTTAAGTATCTATCGTGCCGAAATAAGAACAGAGCCGTTCCAGCAAAATCCTGCAAAACAGCCCATAAAGATGAGTGTTACAAGTAAGTCAGCTTTTATTAGCGGGGATAAAAAGGAAGACGAAATTCAAAATCAATTTTACTTTAGCGTCCGTGGCTTTGAATTGTGTCGGAAATAAAACGTTGGCTGTTTTTCAGCCATGGGATCTGTGTCGGGATATCAGTTTAGAATTGATTCTTCACCTTAATGCGGTTAGCAGCTGACTGCTAGGACACCAAGGGGGAAGACAAACGGGAAATTATCCCAGGAGTTTATCAGGTTTTTTTTTCAAATGTTTTTTATTATTATTTTAATCCTTAGCACCTCTCATTGTCCGCTCAATCCTGATACGATCTGTCACTTTGCCGGTGTGATTATTACTGGAGAGTCTTCTCGTGGACTAAATACACCAATAACTCAAGATTAGGCTGGGGACGGCAAAATATTGTCGCTGCTAATACTCGTTTTAAGAAAAGAAATCTTTTAAAGAGTATTGGCCGCATGAAACTGCAAAAACTTTTTGTTTTACTTTTGTTTATTGGTTTTTGTTTTCGATTGGCAGAGCTTCTCTACAAGAAACATAAATGTAAAATGTAACTTTTGCTTGAAAGGTTGAAATCACAAGTTGACCAATAAACAAGATTGGCGCAGATGATGTTTAAAGGGTAGGGCAAACAAAAACTGATACCTCAATGTTCGTAGATGTTGGAGAAATAAAACCTCTGACTCCTCAATCTTTCGGGGACTCTATGGGTGTCTTTCCTGCGCTGAGTTCCTGGATCTGAACACTTGCTGTGCCCATTATGAGATTCTCCCACCATCATCACACTATGTTTTCAGGTCTGTATACCTGCTGTATCCATTATAGGGGACACCTTTCATCCCTGCTCTGAGTTCCCAAGTCTACACACCTGGTATGTTCATTATGAGATGCTCCCACCAATCTTGAATCAAGTTCTTGGGTCTGTACACCTGCTGTACCCCTCATGAGATGAACCCACCATCCTTACACTAAGTTCTGGGTCTGTATACCTGCTGTATCCATTATGAGGTGCTCCTTTCATCCCTGCATGGAGGTCCAAGGTCTGCACCCCCTGTTGTTCAGTGCCCCCACCATCCTAGCATTGAGTTCCCAGTTCTGCACCCCCGTTGTGCTCATTATAAGGGACTTCCCTAATCTTGCACCAAGGTCCTTGGTCCAGAAATTTGCTGTGCATAATGAGAGGCTTTCATTACCCCGGTGCTGAGTTTCCCATTCTGCACACCCGCTCTGCCATTATGAGGGATTCCCACTATCTGTAAAGCTATCAAATCTTGTCACCCGTTGTACCCATTATGGGTTGTTTCCACTTTCCCTGTACTGAGCTTCTTGGCCTACACACCTGTTGTGCCCATTATGAGGAGCTCTCACTATCTCTGCTCTGTAATCCCTTGTCTGCACAGCTGCTGTTACCATTATAAGGGGTTCCCACTATCCCTCTACTGAGTTTCAAGGTCTGGATACCTATGGGGCCCATTATGACTGTTTCATATTTACGCTGCACTAAGTTTTAGGGTCTGGATACATATGGGGCCCAATATGAGAGGTTCCTACTTACTCTGTACTGAGTTTCAGGGTCTGCACATCTTAGGTGCCCATTATAAGGGATTCCCTACATTACAAAACTGGGGTCCTGTGTCTGCACACCTATTGTGTCCAATATAAGGGACTCCTTTCATTCCTAGGTTGAGGTCCTGTGCCTGCAAACCTGCTGTGCCTATTTTTAGGCTCCCACAATCCTTGAACTAATGTCCTGGGTCTATAAATCCACTGTGCACATAATGAGAGGCGATCAGCACCTCTGCTTAGGTTCCCTATTCTGCACACTTGCTGTTTCCATTATACAGATTCCCAGCATCTCTGCAATAAATTCCCAATATGTGCTTATTCAGAGGGTCTATTACCATCCCTAATATATTTGTATTTGTTTTAATATATAGAGGATGTAACAGACGAAGCTATGACCTACCAAGGTAGGGGAGATTCCCAGGATTAAGAATTCCTTCTTCAAAGGACAACTCAAACATTTGTTTTTTTAGTTTATTTATGCCAAGTTGTTATAGTTTTGTATCACACAAAATAAAAGGTGCAAACAATCAAACCTGCTTATTTACAATAACTGTTAACCAATGCTTCAAACACGGTACGCTCCTTTTTTGATGGTTGTCATAACTGTCATAAGTAGAGGGGGCTTTATCACTGTCAAAGCTTTACACTTTCTGTAATTCAATAAATACCTTAAAAAACAGATTAAAAATGATTAACACTGAATGAGATTATTAGAATTCCAAAAAGGAAAAGAAATGGGGAAAAACTAATGAATCCCAACCAATAAAGGCTGAATCCATATAGTATATATGTATGTATAGTATATAATAAGAATTGGCCTTTATTCATGGAGAACCTTCTGCCTATCCCCAGTATGTGGTTTCGGTGAACGTGATTGCACCATTGCCATATTGATAAACTTTTAATTTCACCTTTTAACTTTTTGGGAGTGTAAAAAAAATTGATTTGTATCCAGTGCAGAATTTCCCTCAAGGCGACATAGGCTGGGGTGGCATTTGAGCTGATTGCAATTTCTTCAATTTTCAGCTGTCTTCTTCCCTGCCTGACTTGTCTGGGAATGTTGTGTCTGCCATACTGCTTCCTCCTCATCTGTACTGTACACATAAAGAAGAGACAGAGTTCCTCAGAAGCCGTTCTGTGAGCTGAGAAGCCTGAGATCCTCAGAGATTTGGCAGAATCCGCAGAACACTCCCCGTGTACACTTTTCTGGGGTCCGGGTCACATGAGCCCTGCCCACTGAATACTCAACTCAGGTAGCATTTAAGGAGCTGCCAGTTATCAGTTTGAAAGTACACTGATGGGGGTAGAGGTCATGTGACCAGGGGCAGAAGAGGGGCAGCATAAGCTAGCTGGCCTAGGGCAGAAAAAATATAAATCCAGCCCATTGTGTATCCGGAAAAAATAAAAAAAATATCAAAGTTGTGCGTGCAGTGTTTTGGGATTGCTAAACAATACAGATTTCAGATTTGATTGATTGGTTGTTCAAGTGCAAAATTTGTTCCATATCGGCTCGTATGACCTAGACCCAGAAATTGGTAATGGGTCCCAAATTATCCATCAGAATTGTTAGTCAACCAAATAAAAAATGCTATGTAATTGTAACGTTCCTTTACTTCTCCACTTTAAACATTGATCAAAGAGCAATAAACAACCCTTATAAAAATGATTAGTGCTAATTACGATGCACCTAATATAAAAATCATTTTAAGAAATATAAAATGTCCCCAATATACTGTACAGACCAGATATTATTATTATAATCTTATTCTTCTATATTAATAAATCTCAATACAGTGAGCTGGATGAAGCTGATTATTTTACACGCTGGCTCCGGGCCTCAGATCTCGATGGAAATTCTATTCTCATCTACTTGTAATAATAAAAAAAAAAAAGACATTTAATATTAATATTTTAGCTGAATGAGACTGTACTATAGGTATAAAACAGCCTCTCACAATTACCACTGTCTTCTAAAATTCATATTAAGTGTTTCATTCAATATAAAGCAGCCAATTCCTTCATTTCAGCTACGTATATATCAATCTCTTGGGTGGTTTAATTTATATCCAAACAAAACATTCATTTGGGCTCCATTCTGGGTTCATATTTCAGCATTCACTTTTGTTCTCATTTATTTCAAGCTAGTTGCCTTTTAATTAATTTGGCATTAAGTTTCACCTATTGGATGTAAAGTTGTAAATGCATGCCAGCATGCCAAGTAATGTGCAAGAGTATAAAATCAAGATATTTATTATTAATGCCCCTGACAGGGCTTTCATCTGATTTGCTCCCCAGGATGGAGACATGTTTAGCTATTATCCAAGACCACCATCTACTTTCTGAACTGAGATGCCGGTGTTCCATCAGATTTTGTTGCCTTCACTGCTGTAATCCCATTGTGCTGCCCAATCATTAACCTCAACACCCCCTTCTCCCCACACATGACTTGGTACCGGACCATAACCTGACCTTTTTTCTTCCAGGATGTCTAACCTTTACCCAATCCCACCCAGATGCCTGAACTTTACCCCCACCTGGCACCCAACCTACCCAGAACCAAACCTTAACTTATGGATAGGGTTTGGTTCCAGCATTCTCGCAAAAACTTTCCTCAAACTTCCGATGGTCTTGTGAAATTTCGGCAAACCAGTTTAGCGAAACCATCGGAAAATCGAGCAAATTATAACAAGAGGATTCACGGGGGATTCACAGGATTCCCTGGGAATCCTCATGTTTGCAATCCCCAAGGCACTAGAGGTTAATTAACCTCTAGTGCTGCGGATTGCACACTGTTCTCAATAAATGTGGCCACGGCTGCATTCATTGAGAAGATCCCCGGCACTGGAGGTTAAATGGGAACAAGTCTCCCTATTCAAAACCTCTAGTGCTCCCTGATTGGCTGAGGAAAGCTTTCCTCAGCCAATCAGAGAGCTCTAGAGGTTTTGAATGGGGGTACTTGTCCCCATTTAACCTCTAGTGGGGGGGATCACACACTGAGCTGATCAATAAATGCAGCCGGCGCTTCGGTAAGCGAGAATGGCCGAATTCGCCACGAGACCGATCATCTCTACTTCTGGATCCTTTACCTTCCAGGTAGAAAAATCAGGTGAAGCATTTGTAGTATGAATTAATATTAAGTATTTTTTGCCCCTATGAGGCTAGACCAGGATTCGTCAACCAGGGTTTCTCCAGAGGTTGCTAGGGTTTGCTTGAGCAATGAGACATTTGTACCTCTCAGGTCAGTTTAGGTGACACCAATGATCCCTGAAAGGGTGACATTCTTCCCAATAGTCAGCAATGTAAGAGGAATTATTCCCACTGACCGCCACAGTGTAGTTGTGGATATAGTAATTATAGAAAGTGTTCCCTGAAGACCTGAAAATTATTTTGAGAGGTTCCTAATGTTAAAAAGGTGGAGGAGCACTGGGTAAGACTACAATTTCTCTTTGCATATCATAAGTACATAGTTATAACATAAGGTTAGCGATATATAGCCTGTCCGGCCTTTCTTATCCTCTGCATATAGAAGGTTGAGTTAAACACCCGAGTCGTGGCATCATTTGTGATTTACTGTTGGCTGTGGCAGGCAGTGATTATGTCCCACTCATCCTCCTCCTCCCTCTTCTTTTTAGGTTGTTGAGCTGTGTATTAGAGCAGAAAAATTGGTGGAGCCCTTCATCGCGGTGTCATCCTCATACAAATGTCTTAGCCGGCTGGCGCAGAGAATGACTTATACCCTAAGAAGCTCTATTACTACAGACTATAAGGCTATTTGTTCTCCTCTGCCATGTAGCTCTATTGATTTGTGCAAGGTGATCTCTGATGTTTAATTTTCGCTGGGAGGCTAGAGAAGCTGCGCACAGTTTGTGTTGGACTGGATATGCCGTAGTTCTCTCGAACTGTTGAGCTATTGCTGGGAACTCTCTGCATGGATGCTGCACATTATCCCATGTTATGTTCTTTCTTATTTGTAGACTTCTGGGAAGGTACAAGTCTTCTTCCCATGTGGTCATGTATCTGGTTGATGTCCAAGATGGTGAGGATAGCTTCTTTTGCTTCTTCAACACAGTAAGTCTGATGGTGTTAAAGGTGGGTTTAAGGTGGCACATGGACATTGGAGGGGCATGAGAGCTGGCAGTGGTGGTGTGGTTTGAATTAAAGGGCTGATACAGGCTTCCATGGGACTATACAGGATGATGGTTGATGAGCTGCTCAGAACCAAAAGCTGCAGAAATAATCCAAAAGAGAACTAAGTTGGGTCACAAGGCAATGGCCAACAAAGTGCAAAGATAGGATATGTGGTGTCAAATGGAAAGCCAGGGTTGGTAACTTGCAAACAATGCAGTGCAAATCAGTAGGCAGGAGCAGGTCGGATGAGCAGGCCAAAATCAGAAGATGTCAAGTGACAAGCGGATGGATAAATCAAAAAGCAGGTCAGGAACATAAACCAGGCTACCTCTGAATGATTAAGGTCATGGATCGGTTGGAGTTGTGTTATACGCAGGATCACCAGGTGAAAATAAAGAGAAAAAAAGCAAATGTGGACACAGCATCTATAGACCGGTTCTGCAACATTTTTCATAACTTCACCATACTTTCATAATCAGTTATATTACAGAAAGGAATGTTGCCAATTCACCAAGATTTGCAGAAAGCTGTCCTCAATCTCTACTATACTAAATTACTCTTTTCTTTATAAAAGAGCACCGACTCCATATAATAAACCAGAAGGACAAATATTATTTATGTGGGTGTTTGTTTAGAATTTTAGTCTAACAATAAAAATACTTTCCTGCACACAGCGGCATCTTGAAGATAATAAGGTATTTTTTGATTGCCATTGGAGTCGGTGACCTTCCCACACTCTCCCTCCCTCCCTGTTCTCGCCTCCAAAAGAAAAGCTGGCGTGAAATAATTCAATCGATAGATTGACTACGAAAAGTCAACTGACACTGAGGTTAATTGCAGTGCAAATTGTTTGATTTACATTCCAAAACTCTTTAGCCACCAAATGTAAATTGAACGCCACGTCCACCTGAATTAATGGTTTTAGGAGAAAAGTCACATGGGGGCTGAAAACAGGTGTTTGTCTACTGATGGTGAACAGAAAGAGATTTTTTTAGTGTTAGCAGGAAGATAATTCAGAATCATGTGTGATCAAGAGAAGAGAAGAGCAGAAAGTGATATTTTCCTAGCAGACTTGGAGGACAGTTCCTGATCAATGGCACAGCTTTTAGTGGGACAGTCCTTTGTTCTTCCAGATCGGGCTGTGCCAGGTGGCAGATCTGTGCTAATCTTAGGGCTGAATGAACAGAAACACAAATCCCTTAGCATGTAATAAGATTTCTTCATTTGATTATATTACTGTTTGTTTGGAGCTCAGCTTTTGGCAAACACGACACGGATCAGTGGTCCTCTTATTATATTTTACTTCCCCAGATCTTGTCTTGCAGGAAGACTGCAGCCTTGGTGGGTGTTTGGGGTGTCTGGTTGTCATTTTGCATGGAACAGGAAATTAAACTGAGCAGGTCAGGTGGAGAAAAGGAGGGTGGGGGGTGCGGCGGTGACAAGACACGACATCAGTGTGTCTGAAAAGAAATGGAGACATGACACGGAGGGCTCGGGGAGACACACCAAACTGACATCTTTTTAATTGAGGCCAGAGTTATTTCTCAGTGAGGGCAGATCTGTAGCCCGGAGGTGAGACCCTCCGAGGATCACTGCAGATAGAACAATGAGAAATCTGAAAAAAAAACTGAAAAAGACATTATTGCTTACATGAGCCATTTCTGCAGAATGCTGCAAAACAGATAACATTCCAATGATTATCATGTCATTGCTAAAGCACTACCCTGATAAGATCAATTTCGACTCAATCTGACCACATGAACCACAATGTAATGTCAGAAAAAGAGAAAACCCAACTGTGACCACTGGATGCTAAATCCTTTAAATCTGCCCTCCGGCCTCCCCTTAAGTCTTGCATAGTTGTATCGGCTTCTCTCCCGGATTTCATCTCTGATTTCCAAATTAATTTTACATCTGAGCTCTTACAATGTACATTAGAAACTGCAGCAAGTCAGATAGAACCTCCTTATTTTCTGGTTTGGAGGACGTCCAGCATCATCTAGCCTCTTCTGCCCCATTCTGACTGTCCCTGGCCCCGACCCTTTCATCCATTGGATTTCAGTTCTGGTGGCTCAGCATCACATGTGGGTGTTACCTAAAGCATGTGTGTCTATAGAACCTGACAAGAATTGCCCAATCTTCCAGACTGGCACCCATCCATCAAAACATTGATTGCAGTTGGTTTTCCAATTGATCTCCAAGGTTTGAGGTCACAGCATAAAGATTGTATCAGCCTATATGTAGCAAATCTGAAAAACCATTTGTCTTTTTTAAGACTACAGTTATCCATCCACCATGGATTCACCCATAACCCCGGGATTTACAAAATTCACTAATTATCAGATAAAAACTTACAGGTTCACTGCTGGAAAGATGGAATCTTCTTTTACTTTACTGCCTTCAAAATAGTCCAAAACTTAAAGAAATTTATAGCCCCACCACCCATTCAAGAACAGAACAGCCATATTGTTGGTGGTTGTTGGGAGAAAACTGACAATTCTGCGTAGGAATTTGGTAAACTTTCCATTGCACTCCAAACTTCTTATGGCAATTGATGACCATAGCTAACGTATTAACTGTACAAATGGCTATAGAATATTAATAAGGTTCTCCCCTTCCCCAAGGGACTTTAAAGGTCGAAATACAAAATTTGCAAAAATCAATAATTGTTCCAAAACCTGGTCAGATTCCCCCAATCTTACCCATCACTTGTTGAACTCAAGAAATTGTCCTTCATGGGGTCTACATGCATTTGTGGAATCATCTCCAAGGTCATGAACCGTAGATCCTCCTGCTGGTCCAACCCTAAGGACGGTCTTCTCTCCATAATCATGGCGCCCACCAAAGCTATCTTTGACTCAGCCATGTCTTAAATACTGTGGACTTCAATTCTTTCTCCCTTCAGACGGCTGGAAGGGAGGAGACGGCTGGAATTCCCACTTCCAAGCTTGCAAGAAGGATATTAGAGCAAATCATCTAGTTGATCTTTCACATTCCATTAAAAATCTTAGAACAGAACTTGAATTGAAAAAAAAAATAACTTACCTTCTTTGTTGGAAGCCTTCAATCACCACACCCAGCAAATCTCGATTTGTCTTACATTCCATCTTCTACCTTCTAGTTTCTTGATGACGTTGGTATTTAAATGAAAGACAGAAAAGACGGTTTTCGGCACAAATATTGGAATTATAATTGGTAATACAAAATTTCACACAAAATTACAAAAGAAAATTATATATTATATTATGGTTGAATAGGTATGAACCCATACGAATGGGTTCATACCTATTTAACCATATTATGGTGATGTATAGTTGGTAATGTCAGTTGAACTCTGTAAAGCGCCTCAGTAGGCCATAACAAAATCTTGTATGTAGCATAAGAAACTATTGTGACATACAGGAAAAAGGATATCATTTTCTTTTGTAATTTTGTGTGAAACTTGTATTACCAATTATAATTCCAAATGTGTGCCAAAAACCCTATCTTTTCTGTCTTTCTTTTAAATACCTATACAAACCAGGGTTAGCACAATCAAAATATTAAGGTAAATAACTTAAGAGATCCACCACACACTACTCCAATAAAATAACTTCTTGATGACTTTAGCCAAACTCATACTTGCACCCAATGTAAATCAATGAGCAATGATCTCAGGCTGCCCATGTGTGGGATTGTGCACTAAATTCACATTTGTCAAAGGTCCTGATCTCAGGCATGTGCAGAAGCAGCAGAATGAAGCCTCCTGGGAGATGTGATATAGGTATTCCAGGATATAGGTATTCCAGGAGGCTTTGGTTTTCTCCTTCAGTCTTTTCTGCCACGGCGGTAAAAATGAAAGGGCGGTAAGTTAAAAAAAGGATAAAAAAGTAATTTAATAAATATGCAGAAGGGAAAGCACCCCAAATAAAATTTGAATGTTCATTTTACCACAACTTTAAACCCAGTAATAACTACTAACAGCTTACTAACGCGTTTCACCAACACACTTTTTCTGTCTTTGGTCTATTGAGAATCTGTATGCCTGCAACACATATTTTCTGTCTTCCAGATGATTACACGACACATCTTTCATAAAAAAAAAAAAAGATCTGCAAATGAAGCACTACTATTTTAATACTTGCTCCATTCGCAACTTTTCAATATGTCTGTGCTTTATGAGGTTTTCCAGCTAGCAGAGTGTGCAATCTCAGAGGTGTGAAAATGTCTTTGTTCTTATGGAAGCTTGTTGAGTAAACTGATAAAAAAGCTTTCAGTCCTGGGCTCTCTTCTGGCTTCACACATAATTATCTTGGAATATTTACATCTGTAAAGTGTCAGGAAAATATTGGCTTTGCAATTAAAGGGACCCGCCGTCTTTTCACATTCCGTTTTTTTTTTTTTAAACATGAGCAACTTAAAAGGAGCCAATAATGTGAATCTGCTCAGAACGTGTATCGAGTTTATAAATGAAGGTAAAAAAAAACACATAGGAGATTTTTTACCTGTGAAAGAATTTCTTTCTAACAAGCCTTAAGCAATTAAAAAAGTAAAGAATTTTTTGCATTTGCCTTTTGCCTGTTCTTCTATGTTTTTCTATATATAAATGGGGATGGGCATACTTTATGGAGAATGTGTTGACCCAATAACATACTTATACTTAAGATTTACATTCTGGGGACCTCAGTTTTCTCTGCCGTAGTTAAGCAATACAACAAGTTTTTGTGCCTCTACTAGTCCGTGATTGGACACTGAGGTAGAGCAGAAGGATTGATGAGCTCATCCACCTTTCACTCTCTCCTCCTGTTTCTTCTTATAGTAAATATTTATGTCCAGTTACCAACAGCTACATGTTCTTGGGATGTTCTCAGTCTATTCACTTGGAAATTAAGACCCATAAACATTCATCTCAAGGGTTGTGCAAGGAATGGGCGCCGGTAACTTTCAAAATGAACTAGGAACACAATACATTGAAGTTTATCATTGTAGAAAACAGCTTTTGTTGTTCTGTGCATTACTTCTAGAAGTCTGCGGAGTCACAGGGCTATTCTGGCTGAACAATGCACGATGGAACATGGCAAATAATGTGTAAACGCTAACCCAATCTTACATTCCAAGGCAGAACAAAATGAAAAGGTTCCTTTGTCTCTTTTCTACTCACTAATAGAGACATTTTGTAAAAAAAATGTTATAGTGTTGCTTTTTAATCAGGAAAAGGTTGTGGAGTTCTCTTCTATTTCAACCAAACTCTTAACCAGGCATGGAGTCTAAATGGCTAGGAGAACCACAAGCTTTTGCCTTGAACCCCATATGACCACTCAACCTTGGCAAATAGGGTAGGGGGCTCATAGTGTCGGGGGATGGTGACTCTTCCCACCTAGCTCCCTAAAAATGGATTTTTTGGTCAGATTCTATTATTATTATTAATAAACAGGATTTATATAGCGCCAACATATTACTGCTTTATCTCTACACCAGAACATAAGCAATTCCACATAACTGCTTGGCTGCTTGTGCTGTGTTTCTCTTCCCCACTCTAAGCTCTGCTGTATAAGGGGATTGCAGTGGGCTTATTTGTGAATAAACCACTAGAGGGAACTCTCAGTGCCTCAGTAGAAATTCTCTGCCATGATCAACAAGCTCATTGTGTCTTTAATATGCTATATATATATCCTATTATTATATAGGGGATAAATTATAATATATTTTAAATATCTATCCCTTATTATTTCTAAAAGTTTTCCAATAACCAACAATACTTATAGTGCTGTCCTGGTAATCCATATCATACCATATCCATATCATACATACCATCTATTTCCTTTAACAATTATATTTCATTAAAAGGGGGGTGGGTCCTATTTTAAAATGGGAACACACAAGTTTAGAACTAAATGAAATCACATAATTCTATAGTTGAAAAGAAGTATTTATTGATGCTGTGGATATTTATAAAATCATTTATATCATAAGTGTTGCTTCAGGATAAGCTTAAGGCATACAGTCATCAGCAATGAATAACTAAATGTTAAAAAAGATTGTCACCTTTACACTCAGAAAGCAACTTTGAGGTTCCCAAAAAAATTTTGCATTGGGAGGAGTATAGGAGGTCACAAGCTTTCCAATATTTGGAGAAAGTAGCGTTGAACCAAATACCAAGTTCTAAGTTCTTAAAGTCAATTATTGGCCAATCTATTGGAATTCAAACACTTAAAATAATAATTTAAATGTCAAAAATATTGTAAAATATTGAAAAAATATTCCTCACAAGCAATGAATGGATCAGATTTAAAACAAGCCCTCACTGACCCTTTAACTGTAGGTACTGTGGAGTAATTCATCTTCATGCCAGAAGTGGTGAAGTTTCTCCATTTCCCTCAACTCCCCCCCCCCCATCCCGAACCTCCACAGATGACACAGATGACAGTATCAATTGGCAAATACAGTGATATTCACCGCTTGGAATTTGATATACATGGCGGTTTTGGTGGGTTTTAAGTCCAATGGGCAATAAATGACTCCAGGGAGTTTGTAATATTCTTTTTTACTTTGACCTGTACTTGTACGAAGAAATGTCAACCCCGAACAACAAGTGTCTAGAATCAAGCTGTGTAGCAAAACTGGAGGTTAATATTATTGATATGAAAACCCAGAGTGTCACTGGAACATGGCTCTGTCCAACTTTCTGTTTTGTCTAATGTTCAGCTTTGGCCAAGGCTAAACCATTCACCTTGCCAAACTGCTTGCATTAGTTGACTCCACTTACCACCGATGAGTTTGTATAATGTCGGCTGAAAGCCCATCATCTATAAAAATGGAGATGGACATTTATTCTAGCTGTTGGTAGTCTGGGGTGAGACCACTTCTTTCAATACCAGGTATTGGGAACACTCATATGGTGCTGAGCACTGTCCTTGCCTGGTGTCATCAATGGTGGTCCACCACTATCCAATAACAACGCTCACCACCATTTTAACCGATGGGCTTCAACCTGTTGCTTATGACAGTATCATTGGTTAGTGATTATACATGGTGGGCAGCAGCTGTCTGCTATGCATTATAAAGGGCCAACTTGGCTTGAACAAGGCCAACATAAAGTTTTTATTAAAACCGAACCAAAACTCTTCCAAACAGCAACATCAAAAAATAAAATAATAAGTTGAAATATTTCAATTTCTCATCTTCAGCTAACAACAATAATGCTATTGCTAAGAAATCACTCCTCATATTGATTACTTTCCAGCATTTTTAATAAAACAATATCATCTTACATCTATTGTTCACCATATTTTACATTCTGATGGTGACTCGTGGCTCATATAATGAAACGTCGTATTACATCTGGTCCATTGCAGCCTTGAAAATGTTACATAAGTATCGTTACTCCGACCATCCACTTTAATCCATTTCATTTGTTTGGCTCACTTAATTCTTTCCGAGAGGCCACTCTTTGTCCTGTGACTGTACATTAAAGAACATGGGAATGCTGGCCATTCCTGTTTTAGATTTTAATGTTCACTAAGTGCCTTAATAGGTGGGCACTTAGCTTAAATGTCTTCAGAATTGCCAAATATGTCTTCTGTACAAAAATAAACTACTCACATATCATAGGAAGTAACTCTTGCATTTCTCTGAGAAAGGTGGCATGGAAAGCAAGGCTGATGTTTAAATTGTATCTATGGACATTTCTTGATTTTTGGGGGAATATTTTGATTAAAATGGGTTTGGCTCCAATTAACCAATCCAACCTAAACTATAGTTGGAGTGATCACACCAATTATCTCTCAAAATTCAGTCCAAGTCCAAATATCAGTTTTCAGGAATTAAAAGCCATTAGGAAGGGGAAGTAGTTGAGCACCTGATACGTGTTGGCTTTTTATGATACAATAGTGTCACTCTTGGGGTGACAGGGTCACTAGAGGGCGCTATGGCTTGCACAGAAATGGTGTGAGTCCTGAGAGGGGCCAAGGTGCAGAGTCTAAGCAGTATCCAGGTGTTCTCCAGAGCCTCTAGTGGTTAGGATGTTACGCTGCTGGTTAGTGCAAGGTTGCTGTCCCTGGGCACACCAGGGTGGGCAGGAAGATACACGGTACCAAATCAATAGACAGAAGACTTGTCAAGGAAAGCAGCAAGCAAGAGAGGTCAGGTCACAAGCCAGGGGTCAAATACCAGGGATCCAGGAAATACACATCGGTGACACAGGGGCCCCTGCAGATAGAGGAAAAACAGGGAACAATGGAAGCAACAGAAGGCACAGGTGACACAGGAATATCCACAGACACAGAGAAACACTGGAACAGCACAAGGGATCGGCTGGGAAACAACAGACTGGGCAACAAGAGCTGGACAGGAGAAATACAACCAACAGGTGTACAGGAACTGTTCAGCAAAGCTAGGTGGCTTGGCACTAGTGAAGACACGTTGCACGAATGATGAGTGAGTAAGCTAAATAGCCAGGGATGATTAAGAGGCTATTTCCTGATTGGTTGGTGGGATTGGCGAAACTGATAAAACTTTGGAGCGCAGGCACGCCCACAGTCAGAACTGCCCACATGCGGAGGAGAGACGCCTGTGCTTTAGCGAGGAAGAGGTAAGTGTGACAAATTATCGGAATTCAATTGAACCCAGACTGAATATGTTCTAATTTTGGTGTGTTCCTCCTTGCACCTCCACTCTGAAGCTGATCTCCCGGTAGAACTTCCTAAGTAGAATTGTTTACCAAATAATGCTTAGGATCCAAGAACATCTTTTTGTTTAGGGATCCTGTTAACCCAGTTAAAAAAAAACTGTTTAGTTTCAGAAACTGCCACCAGTTTTTGTCAGTTTGCACCTGGCACACCCAGCATTTACTCATGCAAAAAGCTGATCTTTAGCCACCACTCCAGGTAGAGCTTCCTAAGGAGAAACTTTACCTCAACATTGTTTAGGATCTAAGAACACCAGCAACTCCCATACCTTACTTTTACTTCATAAGGTTTTTAATATCTTTGGACCATTTTTCCTTTACCATAGACAATTATATGAAGTTGTCCCCACTCGTTTTGCAGCCAAACCGCCACTCTTCTTGGAGGACTTTCTACAATATTTATAAATGTATGTTATGAAGGGATATAATGTTGGATAAGAAGTTTGGGATCATTCTAATTTTTGCCAGAGGTGTTCAGTTGAGTTAAGGTCAGGGCGCTGTGCGGGACACTTAAGTTTCTTCTCACCAACCTTGTGACCCCATGTCCCATGTCAACCTGTACCCGGGGGCACATTCATTGGGGAACGGAAAATGGTCTTCACAAAACTCTGACCACAAAGATAGAACAGAACAATTGTTTACAATGTCTTTGTATCATGGAGTATTACCAGGATCCATCACTGAAGTCACCTGAACTTGTTTATTTGGAGGGGGTCCATGCAAACTTGATCAACTAATGAGTTTGTAACCTGCAACCTCACCGACTCTTTTGACCTGGATTGTGACCCCATGTTTTTCTGACTTTGGGTATTGACTAGATGTGAATTCTGGCCTATCGTCCTCTATAACACTTTCTTTTTTCCATTTGAAATTTGGCTCCAGGTTTTGGCCACATGGGTTAGGACTTCACTCTGCCATCTAAAATTTTATCCTTTCTTCTAAAGCACCTTTTTATAGATGAGAGATCAAGAAACCAGTCACCATTGCATCCCCAAAACCACCATCTTCACTGAAGACATTGCCAGGCCCATGGTGATCCTTTTCAGGTATTGGAAGTCAATGATGACATAACCTCATGAGTTACATTGTCCCAGTTCATTTTCACGAAGCTTTGGATCCTATGCCCTGAATATGAGCCATTCCATACTTAGCAGTGGCAACAGCATTCTACAACAGGGTCAGCTGTGCTCCCAATGTTTGACATTCAACTTATTGGGAGCAATTGGAAACATTTTGTGCTCATTTTCATGTAGTTGTGTTGGATTGCAGTGCAGTTCTTGAAAGTAACAAGTCGCTTCTGGCAGCATTGCGTCCTTTCACCACCACTTGTGTCCAAGGCACCTCCACTCCCCTGCAGAACATGACCATATAAGGACAGTTTCCCCAAGGGGCGTGGCTAGTACTCAACTCTATCAGCACAGAGCACTGCAATGTGAGAGCTAACGCAGCATTTCCAATAGGAGGAAAAGTATTTTGATGCATCTCCCAATCAATCTACCAATCTATAGATCACACAGCTAGGTCTACACATCTGCATTCCTCCTTGGATTTGTTTAGCTGCTGGATGAATGATATTTCTGCCACTCAAAACTGTATTGTAATTCAACAACACAAAACACAACAAACAAAAAAGCAAAAAACATCCCCCACTTGCTATTTTCAAAGCCTCATTTAATGTATATTATTTTCTTTTCACCCTGCGATTTTTGCTTTTGAATAAAGATTTTCTTATTCTCGCTGCAAAGAATTTACTCTTTTTGTGTTGCTGATGATATGTTTTATTGTGCGTCTGACAAACCATTTTAAGATTTTTTTATTCACATGAGAA
Source organism: Pyxicephalus adspersus (assembly GCF_032062135.1). Classification (NCBI taxonomy): domain Eukaryota; kingdom Metazoa; phylum Chordata; class Amphibia; order Anura; family Pyxicephalidae; genus Pyxicephalus; species Pyxicephalus adspersus. The sequence goes on along the minus strand of NC_092867.1, from coordinate 2,736,302 downwards.
GTATTATTGTTAAATGTCTCATTAATTTACTGGCTTTTTTTTTATTGCCTAACGTGGCTTTTTAGCGGCTCGGTAAAAATGCGACTTATTATTTGCGTGTCATTGTTCTAATCGGTCTTTGACATCAATGCAGTGATCATAATATAGCAACAAATCTCAAATAACAATGGTTGTGCTGAAGCCTGCCTGCTCCATTGTTTGCTGCTCCACGCAGTGTTTCAGCAATTAATACATACTTATCATTATATTAAAAACTTGACACCTCACCGCGCAGGGAATGAGAGGTCGCTTCGGTTAAAGATCTCAACCCAGTAGCGAAAAAATAAATTATATCACAGCTTACGAGTTCATAGATGCAATGACTGCATTAGTTTTCATCTCAAGAAATTTTTTTCACACTACCTAGACTACGGTGACAACGCACACTTTTTTGTGTCCATGGAGGAGCAGTGTTGTCACCCTAGGATGTGATTTTGAAACACAATTTTTTTTGTTAAAAAAAAATAGACCTCAGTAAATGCTTTCCAAACTTTTTATACAGCCACCACCATGCTTCACAGTGTGGCTTTCTGTTGGTGATGTGAAAGGTTTGCAAATAAAGTCTTCCAAAAACAAGAAAAATGGTTTGATGTGACCAAGGATGAACTTTTTGGCCACAATTCCAAAGGGTACATTTGGCACAAAAACATCAATTCCTAACCCCATCCCTATGGTTAAGCATGGTGGGGGCAATATAACACTTTGGGATTGCTTTTATTCAGCTTAAACTGGGGCTTTAGTCAAGGTATTATGATTATAAACAGTTTCAAATATCAATCACTTTTGACTCACCAAAAGGTGGGGAAAGTTTGGAAATGATTTATTGCGGTCTCATATTTCCGCATCACTGGGGTGTGTACACTTTTTATATCACACTGTACTTATCAGATCCCTGGATTCCCAATCAGGTTTATTGGATATTTTTTTGCAATTATTGACCCAGAATAACAAAATGCTTTTAATTTCACATTTACCCAAAAAGGAACAAATAAAAGAATGAATATAAAACTCAATGCAAGGACCATGAATGTGAAATCCATCATTTAATATCAAATTTCAGCTCCGGTTCAATAAACATACTTTATTATTTTCATTCCATTGTTCTAATCAGCCTCTGTGCATTGCAGAGCGATCACAATGGAGCTATTAATATGAATCACAATGGATACTCTGAAGTCAGCTATTGAATTGTTTGGTGCGTCATCTAATGATTTTAAAAAAAGGAAAATATGTAGAATGTGAGGTCCGACGCGCCCCATGAGGAATCAATCTCCTGCTAACGAGATTAAAAAATAAAAACAATGTCAATTCAATAACCTGTAAAAGTTCATCTGGTCGTATTTTTTATCTTATCCAATAATAATTTGTCATTTGTATCGTTTCAAAGCTAAATATTACACTCGTGTGAAATTGGTTTTGTTTTGTATGCAGCTTTTTCTATTCCTCATAGGCAATAAAGTATATAAATTCCTTTGTAAGCAGTAAATGCTTTGCAAAGCCAGATATTGACATGTAAAAGGAACCATGACATCATCACTGTGCTGTTCATAGGTTGTGCAGGGAGCAGAGCTGTGGGAGGGGCCCAGAAGCTCCACCTACTACAGGCTTCCTGCAGAAAACTACAGAAAGGGGTGGAGACAAGACCAGTCACCTTGCAGCAGTGACCGCTCTGTAATACAGGAAGTTCCTGCGCAATTTTTAATTATTGCACAGATCTAGTCGAAATTAAAAAAGCACACCAAAATTTGAAGAATACACATATCTTCAGCTTTAAATCCTTTTCTTTTGGTGGAATTACTTTCTTGCACTCCACTGCAGTGCTGACAAGATTGTTTATAACCAGATGAATAGCTCTGAAGAGGAAGGAGGGGTTATTTCTGACCACTTAGGGGGAATTTAACTCACTAGGTCTTTGACGAACTGTGTACAATGCAGCGCTAACATGATGACATCATCACTGCTCTCATGATCTATAGCCTCCAAGCACTGGGTGAGTTGCTCAGGGGTGGGCCATGATACCCAACACTTTCCCAAGACTGAGGGCATCCTGTGGCTGACAGGAGGTACTGCAAGGGACAGCTTTAAAGTAAAGGTAAAGTAAAGGTGTTAAAGGTTTAAAGTAAAGGTGGGTGTTTCAGGCTGAATACATCGTGGACATTTAAAGGACAAAAAAACTAGCTACGAGCAAAATGATGGTGTGTGCTATCACCACAGTCCTCAAGAAAATGCTGACTGTTTGGCTGCCAAAGTTCCACAAGCAAATGTACTTTAAATTCAGTAAATTCCCAAGAAGTGTTCTCAACTCTGCCCAATTCTTCGCGGCTGGACTACAGAACTTCACCAGTTCCTTGTACACACATACAGAGAAAGCTCCCGGGAGGTGTAGTTTTGGGGACAAACAATGCTTTTATGAATAGGAATAGACTCCTTCCTTCAGCAGCTGGCCTGTATGTTACAAGACAGATATTCTTCAAGTATTCACATTTAATGGCTGCCCTGTATGGGGGTAGGGCACATCCAATGTACAGAACATTTAAAATGTATTTTGCTTCTTATGTGATTGGCTTTTCCTGACACTATGTGTTTGGATCCTCCCATCAGTTTAACTCTTTACAACACTGGGATGGATCATGTGACTATAGGTGAAAGACCCTCCCATGAGGCTCAGCGAAACTAAGGACAGGTAGAATACCACACTAACGGTTCTACTCTTTGTACTCCATGAAGTCAATTTATAAATGTTTTTACCCAAAAATAAATTGTGGGTGAAAACATTTAATATAGACCCCAATGCAACAAACTAACCCCCTGGAAGACTTTTTCTAAGCAAACACAGAAAAAATCCATACTGCCAATCCTGAACTTTGTCCTTCTGTCTCTGCTGCATACAGAGGGCGTTTGTATAGCTGATATTACATCAAATATGTTGTTATAATTTACCTTTTGTCCTTTTTGTAAATATATAAAAGCAGAATGACGTGCAGGCAATGACTCAGGGGACCCCATCACATAATGGATATACCACATGGGCTTTCAGAATGCACTTTATTGTCTGTAAAAGGTTTTTCTGGGCTAGATATACTAAAAGGTTGGGGCTGTGGGCTGCCAATATACTAATCGAAACCTCGATAAATGGGAATAACAAATAATAAAAAGGTTCAATTCAGGTGCCATTAGTGTAGATTCAGGCTCTTTTGGTGATATTGGAACTCCCACGGCATTGAAATTTCCACAGAAATGGCTGAATACATTGTAGTTAATGGTCAAGGTGGAAATATATAATTTAATTGGACTAACTAGGGCAAAAAAAGTCAGCAAGCACTGCCATGGGGATTCTGCACCAAAGTAAGCAAGGTTCTGCAGAGGAGGGGCTTTTTATTCAGTTTAATGGGCAAATAGGATACCCCTACAATAGCACCAAACCAAGTCCTGGATAAATTGTCCAATGCACCACTCAGGATTCCTATTAATGAGCTAACATCATCGGGTCATTATGACACACATGCCTTAATGCCCATTTGATGTGTGCTGACATTCAATTTGAATGACTCAAATGAAGGAATTTCAGTAGATTTTTGTGAAAATATGTCCTAGAGAAGAATCCTTAATTGAAACTTTGAGTATGTGTGCCCATTTCCCTAATAAATAGAGAATGATAGATAGATAGATAGATAGCAATTTGGAACATTGAATACACACTGTGGTTTAATTGGTTTTGCCCAGCTGGTGCAGGTCTAATGACCTCGGGACTTTGGCTTTTACGTCCATCAATCAGGCTGTTGTCTCTGTCAACCAGTCATCAACTAGTCCTCGAATGGCCTCGTTATTAATGAGATAAATTGGATAAAATCATATATCTTTCAATGATAGGCTCACACCATGCCTGTGTGGGTTCAGGCATCTGAACACCTGCTGTTCCCATTATAGATGGCGCTCGCCATCCTTCTGCTGATTTCTGGTGTCTAAATTCCTGCTGTGCCCATTATTGTGGACACCCATCATCTTTGTGCTAAGATCTGGGTTCGGAATACCTTCTGAATATGTTTTCATTGTGGAGGGCACTCACCATCCTTGTGCTGAATTCTGGGTTCTGAACACCCACAGTGCCCATTATAAAGAGCTCCCACAATCCCTGAACTGAGTTCCTTGGTGAGGTTTTTGAGATGATTCATGCAACTTTATGCATGGATTTGGATTTGGTGGACTGATTTTTGCTTGGCACACTGGTACAGCTCTCCATACTGGACTTTTCATTGGAAATTTTGAATAATGGCTGAAAGCTTAGTATTCATACTGAAACTGGCATTCTGTAAGTACAAGGGGATCCTACATCACAATAAATAACTGAATTTAGGTTTGCAATAGGTTTGGGCACTATAGCAAGGTTTCATTGAAGCTCTGAACTCTTTAAATATGGGGTAAGTGTGCGCATTTTAAGGCTTAAAATGTCATTGTACCCAAAGCTGAGATTTTAAAATTAGATAGACATTGCAGAATCATACACCCTGAAAGTCTTTTCTTCCTGACAAGGATCCTACTGGTAAACTCTCTGCACTAAATTCCCAGTTCCCAGTATACCTGCAATTGCTATTGGGAGGGGTTCCAATCATTTCTGTGGTAAGATCCTGGGTCAGTACACCTGCTGTGCCCATTAAAGGCGGATCCCACCATCTCTGAGCTGAGTTCCTGGGTCTGTACACCTAACATATCCATTATGCGGAGCTCCCACCAATCCTGCATTATGTTCCTAGGTCTGTACATCTGAGGGGCTTCCGCCATCTCTGTGCTATGTTCCTAGGTGTTGCCACCACTGTTTGAGTGTTTCAGATTCTTCGGTTACATTCTCCATAATATAAAATGCTCAACAGGGATAGTGGGGGCTCCTCATACTGCACACAGAAGATAAACAGACTGAGGAGCATGGTTGGTGGGAGCTCCTAACAATTGGAACAGCAGGAGTAATAACCCAGAAGCTCCGCCCAGGGATAGTGATGCCTGTTGTTACCTATTGTTGCCCCACTATAAGGGTATTTCTACCATCCCTGGGCTGAATTCCTGGGTCTTTACCCCTGCTGTGCCCATTTTTAATGGACTCCCACTATCTTTAAAATGAGTCATTGGGTATGTAGATCTGTTGTGCCCATCATTAGGGGTTCTAACCATGTCTGTACTGAGTTCCCATGTATATTTCTGCTGTGCCCAATATTAGGGATTTTGCTATCCCTGGGCTGAGTTCTTGGGTCTGCACACCTACTGTGTCCATTATGAGAGGCTCACACTCCATCCTTGGTCTCAGACAGTGACCGCTATCTCTTCACTGAGTTTCCAGTTATGTAGACCTGTTGTGCCCATTCTAAAGGTTTTTTTTACAATCCCTTGGCTGAAATTATGGGCCATTACACCCAGGACTTGACCACCCATTACAGGACTTGAAAATATAAATCAGGGCCCATCAAGCTCTATTTAGCAACAAAATCTTTATTTTTCTTTGGCTTCCCCTAATTTTGAGCTTTGTCTGATGATCCCCAGTTCCCGGTCATTATACCTGCGTTATGTATCAGAACGTAGCTATATATACTTTGTGTTGTGAGGACGTGTGTACTGTAACCCGTAAGAATTAATTCCAATATCGCTTTTCCAATTGCTTTCTCCAGAAGAACCTGAGACATCCTTGGCCTTCGATGCAATGACCTTCTACCAAAGAACAGTGTTTAGCCCCCGAGAGATGAGCTGGAAATTCTCTTAATGTCAGGATATAAATAGGGTGAAGAGGAAGCTGACAACTCTCTCAGCCTTTGGGCCACGCTCGCGCCTCTGTAAACTCTGAGAACAAGTAGTGAATTCCTTTAAAAGCTTCCAGAAAATAAAAAGTAGAAACAGTAACATAAAGGATCAAAGTTCTATATTATAGATCTGTAATGTTCATTCATGATATAAAAGTAAATGTCAAGGAGGGATTAAAATAGATGTGAACCCAATCTCTAACATTTTATATAAGCTTGAATATGTCAATTTAATTTCAAAAGCGGTTTCCAGTATTGATAAGGACTTATGTTAAAGGGATTTTGTTTGCTTTAGATGGTTTTTACACTTTCATACAAGTGGATTGGAATGCAAAACCTGCATGAAGCAGCCCAGTCAACACAAGTCTTGCACCACGCCAATACTCTTCACAAAGACGGAACGCCGTTGCGGCTCTTGTATGCGATTTTAGCATCTGCTGTACATTTCAGGTACCTTTCCAATCAGTGGGATTCCTTTCCTCCTTACCCCTATCCATCAAACTGGGGCTACATATCTCCTAGGGGAGTTCCCCCTACCAACCCAAGACTGCTTTCATTATGGACAAAATATTCTCAAGCATGTCTCCTATGCTTCACTAAACGTACCGCTATCCCTGAGGAAGCCTGCACCTGGCGAAACGCATCGGGTCCTACGGTCTTAATGTATGCGACATTATATTTACGATCTATTACACGCACTATAATGGATGATTGTTTTCTAGTGCCTATATGGCCTATCTATGTTGAAACTCTGATTCCAATATGACTAAAAATCAGCAGTAATTTGTTTTTTGTAGTATAACAAATTATCATTGCCAAAAATCCTTCTTTCTGTTGTTCTTTTCTATACTCGTCAACAACCGGTCAAATGCACCAACCAATACATTCTGAACAGTCTCAAACCGATACCTTTGTAACAAGATCAAGGACCTAAATCTACTGCTTTCATTGTATGAAATACCCAATGATGTTGCCATGAAGGTTCTTGCAAAGGTATTTCCTAATATCAGGCGACAAAACTCTATCCTAGTCTACCCAGTGCTTTACTGCGTGGGCGACCCCATGGTTGAGACCAAAGATGACCATGCTAAAACACATTGCCCAGCCATGGTCTACTGACATCATTATCAGAAAGCTAGTTCTGAAGAATGAAGTGTAGCCTGCGGACCAAATGTCTAAAACAAATGCAGATTAGCAGCACTAAGATGCCAAAAAAAAGGTCCTCTTCACAGGTGTTTATGGATGTGTGAGGTGGTTTCCCTATTGTGTTAAGGTTGGCAGTTTGCAAAAGTTGCTCCATTGATTTGAAGTTGGGTTGGAGAGAGTTTTGGAGGTGGCACCAGCCAACTGTCTGCTTGTATGCTGGCCAGAGGGGAGATGAGACAATCAACAATGGGGCCAGCTCCAAAGATTGGATGTCCGTTAGGCGGCACTGGATCCTTGGCTATGGATCTTTAGTATTAGCATCTTTTCCTTTTGAGTATCAAATGTTGTTAGCCTACTCTTTGTCTAAATGAATCAAGGTGAAATGTAAAATCAACTTAGCCACCCCATTGAAGGTTGAGTTTGGGACAACCAAAAACAGCTGCGCCACTGGAAATGCATAGGTGAATCAATTACTTGGGAGGGCCAAACCTAAAGATTTGCCATACTGCTAAGTCCTAAGCCAAAGTCAAAGGGGACCTGTCATCAGGTAAGCAATATGTCAATGTAATAATCACAGATATGTTTTAGAGATCACAGCACTCCTGTTGACAATCCTTCAATCTATTTTCCTCTAGAGTTAGCAACTAATCCCTTGGCTAATGCAAGTATGTAGATCCTGGTGCCTATGCAGTTCTTGCCTTACATAGAGTATAGCTTAGTTATAGAAGATACTTGGAAATCCTTGCTTCTACCTGCATTAGGCATCATCTCAGCCTAGTGAAAGTAATCAATTGAAACTTAAAGATAGATTTGTTTAATAAATGATAGAGATTTTTTTGAACAATTATTTCATGTCTATATAGACATAACAAGACAAGAATTGTTCATGTATGAATGACGACTTGTAAAATTAATTAGAGATCCTTGTTCACACAGAAATCACAAAAAAAAGAGGCTTTAGATTGATATATTGGGCCTGATTTATGAAAGTTCTCCAAGGCTGGAGTGAATACACTTTCAGAAGTGAAGCTGGATGATCTAGAAAACATGATTGGATTTTTGAAAATGATTTGCTATTTGCAAGCAAACGTTTTGAATCCTGGACCAGATCCATTCCAGGTTTGCTGGATCACCCAGCTTCACTGATGAAAGTGTATTCTCTCCAGCCTTGGAGAGCTTTCATAAATCAGGGCCATTAAGTGAACATGCTTTCCAATCTTCTGACTTCCATTGACATTGTTCTATACTGCCACTAGATGGAGCTGTTGGGGACAGCCTGGTACCAGAATCAAATGCACATTCTTTTCCTCTCATCTCACAAGGGCACCCTCTAGAGGCCATCATAGGGATTTCCACTAGCAGCACAGCAGAAGGGGACAGCTGAAGAACATGGTAGAAAAGCCACAATTCCTTTTAAATACTGTTCCAAGATTCATTAAATTTTTTGCACAGCAGAGACAGTGACAGCTAAAATATCTCCAATAAAAGTGCACAAATTCATTAACGTAGTTATCACCTCCTAAACATACTTTTCCATTTCATACCCCAGACACAGACCATGGTAGACAAACCTCATGGTTCTTGTCAAACACTGTTCAGAGTCTCATTTACTTTGTTGCACAGCCTGCAGGGACCGTGACAGCTAAAAGATCTGCAATAAAAGCCCACGTATCCTTTACCACAGTTATTACCTCTGGAACACGTTTTCTCAATTCTTATCCAATCAAATATTCCCCTTTTATCTTTAAAGATCCCTCTAAGCCGTTCTGATTTGAGAGAAGTTTTAGCAATTATACGGCAGGGAAGCCATTTTATTTAGTTTGAAATGCCACAACTAATCATCAATGCTTTCAATTCTTCGTCTTTCCTTGCCTTGAAAAGCTCATGTTTGATGGCGAAAAAAAACACCTAAAGTTTTCTTTTTTAAACTAATTTCTGTAAAGTTTTTCTTTTTTCCGGTAATCGATTAAATATGAAAAGAGCCGTCCCGAAGCTCCAGAATTTGCTCTTCTATAAAGAATATTTCTAATGATAAAGAAGACTTTTTTTCATCATTTGAACTCAATGTTCTGTGTTATTTTTGGGAGATATTTACAGCAACATTTTAAAAATGTTAAAAGAAATGCATGGCACCGACATACAACTAATCCCTTCTAAAGTTTAGAAGAACATCAAACACCTGACTCCTAGGAGATGACCAGACTTTAATAAACTTCTAATCTTTAATCCACAAAGGGACAGTGAAATGTTTTGATGGTATCTTTATTTTTAATTGGGATTTGTATAAATGTCTGAAACTCTCTTTATAGTGGACGTATCAATGATGGGAATAGCTTTTGGTTCGCTGCTAGGGTGAATGCATTACCTGTTCACCATGGTAATGAATGTTTGGGCACATTTGCTTGGGCAATTGTTGACTATTTTAACAGCCAATGGGAATGTTGCAGGAAGTCAATTGCTGATGTACACAGCGGGCAAATTCCTATTAATTGCTGCTCATCAGTGGCCATACCACCCAAGCAACTACTAGGCAATGGAAAGCTTGTCTGAGAACAGATAGCAAATATCATTCTCCTTAAGTGGTGGCTGTGGGGAAGGTGCTGTCCCTAAAAACCATCAGCCAATGGGAATGGTGCCCACTACTTAGAAGAAAATTATAATGGCACCAATCAAACTCTACTTACATGTGACTTGCTACAAAGATGCAATGGACCCTGTTTGCATTTCACTTCACAGGGGAAAGAAAGCTAAGCCCTTCATCAAACCCCACATTCTTTTTGAAGCAATGAATGAGAAAAAGAGGTCTGGTCCCTTAAAACTAGGACCTCCCAATGTGGGCAGACTTGTGGTCTGGTACGGGACAGGAAAGGGGGTCTGGTCATTTGGTCATTTTGGCCTTCACTCAGTAACATAGTCTAGGAGAGTGGGAGCCTAGGACCAAGAGTCTTAGCAAACCCCCAACACTTCACCCGAGCACTACATAGAATGATGGACTTTACTGGTGGATATGTCAGGATGAAGCACTCAAAGGCCCCAGTGATAGTAATCATAGTATGAGGTATAAAGAAGACATGAACTTTTAGGATCCGGAACCAACCCAAAGTCAGGGTGGGCAACAAGCATAGTCGGGAGTAACTTGAGAAGCAGAACACGAAAGCACTACAGAACAAGAAGGTCACTGGAGCAAACAAAATTGTTGGAATACATAGAGGTCACTGGTGGTACGCAGGTCAATACAAGCTCAAAGGGTCATGGGTGGCACAAGTGTCGCTGGTCACAGGTCACAGGTGTCATAAACATTGCTAGAAAAACAAGGGTTACATGTGGTACCAGGGCTGTAAGCACAAGGGTCACAGATGGCAAAGGTGGAACAAGGGTTGCGTTAAGTGTAAGAATAATTGAAAACACAAGGCTCACAGGTGATATGGGGGTCCCTGGAAACACAAGGCTCACAGGTGTTATGGGGGTCCCTGGAAACACAAGGCTCACAGGTGATATGGGGGTCCCTGGAAACACAAGGGTCACAGGTGATATGGGGGTCCTGGAAACACAAGGGCACAGGTGATATGGGGGTCCCCGGAAACACAAGGGTCACAGGTGATATGGGGGTCCCTGGAAACACAAGGGCACAGGTGGGACAAGGGTTATTGGGAGCACAAGAGTCACTCAGATACAACGATAAGTTCAACTTCAGCTTAGAATGTTTTCATTTATTTCTCATTTCTTCATTTGAAAGAGAGAGAAAAAAATAACAGTCAGAAAATGATCCCCGAAAATGGAAATGCTGCCACTGCGCACAGCCGCCCTAACAACATGTTGTCAAACCTCTGAATCCTGGAAGGATTCACAAAACAATCCAATTTGTCCATTTATTCACCGGGGCTCTGGATGGATGGTAAACATATTTAAAGATAATGTAAAACATGACAAATAAATGATAGCGGGAATATATCTCCAAATGTTCTTTTCGCGGTGTCCCAGTTGACCTCACTGCTACAACCGAGGAATAAATAACGCAATACTGTAATGAGAATTCTGGGGGATTCAGTATTCAGATCAGGTCCAGGATGACCTCACAATCTGGCAGCAATAGCCGGAGTTCTTATGGACAACCATACATTGGACCAATTTGTTCAAAAGGGAACCTGTCACACACATTGATATGTTCAAGAAGACAAAGCCCCAGGCACACAGAATTATTATTAGGTGCAATAAAGTAAGTTCATCTAGCCGGTATGATGGACACACTGTTTGCACACTGATGGGTTTACTTTATCCCTCCAGAGGGCCATTATATTAACTTAAAAGGGTTGTTATCCTCTTTTGGGTTTTTTATTGATTATGTAAAACTTTATAGAGAAGGTCTTCCTCTCTTCCATCTTCACTGCCGTGGCGGTAATGACTGAAGAGGAAACCTGCAGCCTACTGGATCATATATCCCAGGAGGCTGTGGGCTGCTCTTTCTGCGCATGTCTGAGATCGGGCGGCTTTCTTGTAATATAAAAAAACAAGTGCTCAATCTTACGCATGCACAGTAAGGTCGACACTCATTTTCTTTCTACATTTGGAGAACGACTGGTCACCCCATCTTGCGTTTGCACAATGCAGGTTCAGATGACATCAGGAACAACCCGGAAAGGGAGATGGTGGTGTTGGATGGAACAGTGAGCACTGAAAAGGAAAGGGAAGCCGAGACGGGACGGGGATCTGTGCCAGACGTAAAGGCTTTGTTCAGACTGGAGGTGAGGTTGTGGTGCACTTACTGCTTCCTCTCAGCCCAGAGAGGATGAATGGGGCGGCACTGATCCGTTCAATACTGCTGCAATAAAATAGGTAAATGCTTTTTCTTCAAGAACCAGTGCAGCGGTGCAGAGAAGCTGCAGGCTGGCAGGGTGCTAACCACTGGGAGCCACAAGGGGGAGCCACTGTAACCAGGGGTCCAAACTTAGCCTTATGAACATGGTAACATCCATTTATTCATCCATACACAGAAAAGTGAATTGTAAGCAAATAAAGTGGAAAACCTCCCTGAATTCTCAGGCTCTGGAACAAATGCATTTTTAAAAATAAAAAGTTTCCTCTCGCATTCATCATCTGCCCTGCAGCAAATGTAAAAAGTGGAAATTAAAGGCATTCTTCAAGGACTCAAAGATTTCATGTAGATGGATCAGTGAATGATCTGCCGGCTCTGTGAGATTATTGAAGGATCGCAGTACAAACGTTGTAGATAAACGCTTTGTCTAGTGTATAGGTTGTCGTTTATCTTGTCGGTTTTCAAATTCAGCACCACCCATCCTTTCCGCACTTCAGAGGCATTATAAAATGCTCGGCTCTTGCCGCCAGTCACGATGCCAACGCTGATCTGCAGGTGGGTGGCCACAAAAATAAAAACACCATCAATTGCATTTCCAATGTAATATAAAATATTTTGAAATTTGTTCTGCAATCAGAAAGATTTTTCAGGCTCCCATTATATGCAAGGTGAACATTGAGAAACTTTTCTCTGTTGGTTTGTTCACTTAGAAAAACCCTTCTGGTCCACCATTTTTTATTTTTACGAACTTATGACCAAGTCCTAAGTGACTGTGAAGGTAGCCACCAGCTGGGAGCTGTCCATTGTGTTGGTCAATACCTTCTCCCTCTGGTTGTGAACAATGGCTCAGAGACTGTTGTTACAGTAAGCATCAGGCAGTGTTCCTACCAGCCAATGGGAGTGCTGCCCAAAGTGTACTTTAACAACAGACCACCATTCTATGTTAACCTTGCCAAACCAGTGGTTGGAAAGATAAACATTTGTTCATGTTTTAAAAAAAAAAATTGCTGAACCAGGAATAAAACAAACTAGGGCAGATAAATTTACCACAATTTAGCAAGGAATTTATTGAATAAAAAAGACCTTTAAACAATTTATGCAGCAAAACTACCAATGACAGTGTTAAATTTGATCGGGGCAGATCCAGACTTCAAAAAATCGGGGTGGGTAAAAGGGTTAATGTTTCTTCCACTTTGGTTGGTTAATTAATTGGTCAGCTGTCCATTGTTAATATTTTTATAAATCACTCCTAAAAATCCAAAAATTAAAAAATGTAAAAAACCTTGTGTTGTAATGTAATGTCACCATCGTGCTATTATTTTTTTTTTCTGAGATTGGAGCAATATTAGCCGGAGCGTAATGCACCATACATAAATAATTCTTCTCTATTGGACTTGGCTGGCCTTCACCGCAAGCCCGGCTTATCCAGCCAGTGCTGAGCTCGGATGCTGGCAGTGCCCGCTGAGCTGGGTATGGTGTCCTCGTGATCCCTGGCTCGCAGTTGTGTTCCAGCTTATAGTGCCAGAACAGCTTGTAATGAGAAATGAGGCTCTCTGGGACCTCGGCACAGCGAGCGTGTACCCATGCCACGGCTCAGGCCTTCAATAATTTAATGTGACATCTGCATGCATTGCGTGGGACCTCTTAAGTAAACCGTGTTCACCATGATCTGCTCGGGATTGTCAACACATGAAACATTCAGCGGCAGATTATTTTGGAAGGAAAATGACTCTTGTCAAAAACATATAAAAACAATGAAATCTCAAAAGTTCAAATGCATAAAAGGTGATAAAATTTTGTATAATCCTAACAATTTGGAAAGCTTGATTAGCTGAGGGAAAAATTTAAAGATAAAACGTTAAATGCAAATTATATATTCGCGATTCTTTTATTGCTGAAGTTATGTAATAGTCTTGTCCCGCTCTCAGCCTGGGATTGGACAATGAAGGAAAACCCCTGAGGAACCAAAAAGTTAATGTACATGTTTCAGGGAACCTCAGCTAAAAATGAAAGGGGGATAATTGGGTAAAATGTCCTGATTGTCAAGGTAAAGAATGTCCACTCGTGGTGGTCTGATTATTGTTATTATACACGAGGTTCCTTGGGATTCTGTTTGTAGCTTTGCCGGGGGGACGTTACACCTGGAATTATGCAGACATCATTAGCTGGGGGGACAGTAAACCACTGCTCAATGCCATGACTGCTTAAGTCTCCATGAAACTCTGGGAGAGAATAGCTGCTCCTCCTATCAGCATGCCTCTTGTGATCACATGACTTGTGAACCTTATCAATATGCTAATTTTCTCTTCTTTTCTAAGCTCTGTTACACAGGGTTTAAATATTCATTTTTGTCATATTTTGGTTATACATACACTTTAATGTAAAAACAAATGGCTGAATTTAAGGTTTTATCAACTCCAGGCAAAAAAATACTGTATTTATTTAAATGCAATCATTAGGATAAAAATGTTCACCAAATGTCTTAACAAATCTAGTTTTTATTTTTTTAAAGTAGCATTGATATCATTACTGTATGGTACATAGTCTGCTAAGAGAGAAGACTTGTGGGAGGGACCTAGTAACTCCACCCACTATAGGTGGCCTGTAGAAATCTACAGGAAGGGGCGGAGACAAAACAGTCACCCTGCAGAAGCAGAGAAAGCAGCAGGGACCCAACAGTATTACAGGAAGCCTCTGCACAGGTAAAATGCAAATCTACAGATGAATTGTGTGTTAGAATATTCTTAATCTTTCTCCCTGAACTGAGGAGGGCTTCCAGGTATAGAACCCAGGTATCTACATTTTCCTGCTTATAGATTAGGAAGAGTGGGATTGGTGTGGTGTATTGTATCTAGGGTGGTGGCAAGTGAGTGGCACCCATTGTTTATAGAAACCAGGCAGTATAGTATACCATGGCGTTATTTTTTAGAAGCAGGGAAAAGATCCTATGGGCTCCAGGCTCCCCCACCTCCCTCTGCATTATGGGGCTCTTGGCTGCCCTCTACAGTTGACAATGATTATAGTTCTCCCAGAAACCCGATATTCAACTCTTCAATTTTATTAGAAATGCTCCTCTGCCTTGAGTTTGTTTTCCTGATTCCTCTGCAAAGGACAAATAAATATGCAACCAATTTCCTCAGAACAGGCAATTTCTTCATCCAGAAAAGGTTCAGAAATCGTATATTTGAGTTCAATGAAATTGGAAGGCATAAACTTTTCATCCAGACTTAGTGTATGGACATTAATTCCCTGTCAATACTTTTTACTTGCGCCATGGTACACTTCAATTCAATAAAATCATTGAACTTTCTTTATCCTCGAATGCCCCTAAAACATGACGGCAAGACTCCTAAAAAAGGTAAAAAATATTATAATAATATAATATAAGAGAACCACTCATATTACAGATTGAAAATAAACTCTAAGCAGATATAAAAGGCACATGTGAATAAACCATATAAAAGCATAAGGAACCAAAAAATTAATGTGTTGACAAGTAGAGTGGTCGAGATATGAGCCCATAGCTAGTTTGCTTCTCATTTCATTTTCCATTCTCAGGCTGTGGGCGGGTCCAGGAAAGGAAGGCAAAGGAAGCGGGTAAATGATATTGGAGACAGATGACATCTAGGGGCAGAAAAGAGTACTGCAGGGGAAATCGCTGAACTATAAGTGTGAATTGCAATAAAGGATGGTAGGTTTTTTATCCTTTAATAGGTTCTTAGCTAGCGCATATATATATATATATATATATATATATATATATATATATAAATAATATAGTATATATTATTTATATACATATATATTTATTTAAAAATATTGCTCATCCTATAGCATCATGGAATCACCCACCATCATTCAACTCAGAAGACATATACTGTGAGTGCAGGGCAAATATAACCATGAAAAGTAATGCTATGCATAGACGAGGACAGACCTAGGATGTAGAAAATCAGAAGCAGTCCCTGTACCTTTGCTTTGGCCCAAAAGCTTGAAAGGTAAATAATAAAAAGTATAAGAAGGTGGGAGGTGTCCAGGGGTGGAAGGATTGAACAAAAGATAACTTGATTTTGTGATTTAGGAAAAGTTGAATCAATTCAATAGACTTGGATTGTGAGAAAAAGGTCTGGAAGAAAAGAGGAAGTAGAGCCTGCCCATGTAATGCATAGCTAGAGCTGTCCATTTACTTATGTTTAGAGATAATAGGTAGAAAAAGACCCTTTCAATCATTAACATACACCTATAACATTTGATACAACCAGCATATTGAAATAACATTTTATCTAGATCATGTAACTATACAATTCCTTTCATTTTGCCCATTTTTGAAGGGTTCAGTCTTTCATTCTGGTGCATCAAAGGAGTCAGTATTTGCAGGGTCGTCCTCTTCTTTCCTGGGATGGCACAGCTGCCAATATTTTCATCAGCGGCTGGCAGCTAGCTGGGCCAAAAATGGTAGCAATTTGTGTTCCACGTGCCTCTCCTGGCTATTTTCAGAAGCGCGCACATGGCGGGCAGCGTTCCTCACGCTAGAATAGCAATCATCAAGCACAAAACCGTAAACACACTGAATGACTAATGAGACAATAGAACATGAAGAGAATTCCAATTTAAATTTAAATAAGCTACGCGTTGAGCTTTTGTGAAATACATCGGTATGTTAAAATAAGAAAAAGAAGAAAAAAAAAACACTTTTTCTTAACGGAATCAAATGTACCGGAATAATTATAAATATTTCATGGTAAAATACTATTAAGCGGGAGTCGTGCCTTATTTCTGCACAGGAAGTTTCAGCACTTGAAATATTAATTTTGAGTGTTGTGTGAGGCCTTTGTTCTTTCTCATTTCTCGAGTGGTATTTGACTTTTTGCAGTCTGCAGGGTTGTTATTGTTGATGTATGTAGATCTAGACAGATTTTAGGATGCATCTATTCCGATGTTGTATAAAAAGATTGGATTGAGATGAAGCCATTTGAATAAAGTTGGGCCAACCCATGGTCAGTCCACCCTAATGTCCGCCATTGGTAGCCAGGTTGTCCAACCAGATCAACCAACCCTCAGGGGGTTATAATAGTCAATTGTAATTGCTTATTGGTCCAATGACAAGCACAGTAAAGAAAAAAATGGGCACCATGATCCTAATGGAGGGCAACCAATTAACATAATACATGTTTTCATGGACCATTGACTTGAGAATCGGTGAAAGAGAAGGTCCATGGTTCCATAATAGACCAATTGTTGTCAGGACAACTTCTGTATAACTGAAAAAAAATAAAGAACCTTAGAAAGATTCTGAAGACTTTACAATGTTGTCCTCCAGACTGCATAGAATGACCCCTCCCCACCTCTGTTAACTGTTCCCCTTTCTAATTAGCACATAAAAGCCTGGTAACCTCCAGAGGAACTCTAAGGCTCCATGAAACTCTATGAACTCCAAGCTCTCCTTGAACTAAAGAGGGGTTACCAATTATAGAACCCAGTTATCTTCATTTTCAAAAGCTTTTTGCTCCATTTATAGATTGGGAAGTATGGTATAATACTGTGGTATTTATTCAATCTAGTTTGAAGGCCAGTGAGCAGCACCCTTTGTTATATGGATGCCAGGCACCATGGTATACCAAGGCAATATGAGGACAGGGTGGAGGCCCTTCATCCTCTACACTTGTCCTACTTCATCAACCAAAACTCTTAGTTAATTGTCAATTGTAATTGCTTATTGGTCCAATACCAAGTAGAGAAAAAAATGGGCACCATGATCCTAATGGAGGGCGCACAATAGGCCAATCAACACAATACATGTTTTCACGGACCACTGATTTGAGATACGGTGGAAGCTCCGAAAGAGAAGGGTCCACAGTTCTAAAAAGGACAGATTGTTGTCGAGGCCACTGCAGAATTTTTCTTTTTACAATGTTGTCCTCTAGACAGTCCTTCTAATTAGCACATGAACCCCCAAGCAACCTCCAGAGGAACTCTAAGGCTCCATGAAACTCCATGAACTCCAAGCTCTCCTTCAACTAAAAAGGGGCTACAAATTATGGAATCCAGTGATCTTCAAAGCTTTTTGCTCCATTTATAGATTAGGAGGTTTGGGATATTACTTTGGTATTTCTTCAATCTAGATTGAAGGCCAGTTAGCCGCACCCTTTGTTATATGGATGCCAGGCACCATGGTATACTATAGGAATATAAGGACCAGGCGGGAGGGCTTCATTCTCTATACTTGTCCCACTTCATAAACTTCATCAACCAACACTCTTGGTTAATTGTTAATTACAATTACTTTCTGGTTCGATGATGAGCACAATAGGGAGAACAAATTGGCAATAACATGCTAATGGAGGGCACAGAATAAGCCAATCAACATGATACACATGTTCCCTGTTCTAAAAGAGGAGTTTCATTTGTTATTGCGCTGTCCTCTTGGTTAATTGTCCATTGCATTTGTTTATTGGTCCAGTAATGATCACGCAACAATGAGCACCAAACATCCGAGGGGCACAGAATAAGCCAATTAACACCATAATTGTTTTCATAGACCATTGACTTGGTGGAAACTTCGAAAGAGAAGGTCCACAGTTCTATAAAGCACCACTTGTTGTTAGGACTACTTTTCTATAATTTAAAAAAAATAAAAATAAAGGATCTCACAAAGCTGTAAGAATTTTTGTTGTCTTCATGTTGTCCTTCAGGCTCGTTAAAATGGCCCCTTCACACCAGTGTAAACACTTCCCCCACTTTCTTATTAGCACATAAACCCTTGGCAACTCTTAAGGTGCGTACACACAAAAAAAACATTTTTGCACTAGAGAGCTCTAGAGAGATTTGGTGGTCTTTTCATGCCATTTTGGGGCACTTATCTGCTGTAGTGACTCTCCAGAGACCAGAACAACCCACCACAATTTACCTTAAATAACTCCAACAGTGTTCAGATTGGCAATATCCAGAATCAAAAATTTTTGAAATAAATATGCTGAACAGCCTTAAAACCATATTGAAGCAAATTCTAGCAAGCAATATAAATAAATTGTTACATTTTGTGATTTAAAAAAAAAACTCTTTTTAAATTTTGCTTTTTAATTAAGCCGGAGCTGTTAAATATAATTTTCACTGAAATAAGTTTATCATTATCTTTCAATAAGGAAAGAAAGAAAAAACACATCTGACGATGGAATATTTATGCAAAATGTTGGCTGTTAGGCTTATGGATCGTGTGCCTCGATCATTAATTAGATGTTTGATGATCACAGTCGCTCCAGACATCAGAAACCCAAAACAAATTAAAATCGCAGTCTTTGGGAGAGACCATGTTGGCCTACAACACCCAGAGTTAGAAAAACCTTGAAATTCCAAGCATTTTGTTACGAATCGGAGACTCCGAATTATGACCATTAAAAGCTTCAAAATTTCGCCTACTACAGGCCAAGAGATGAGTGGGAGCATCTAAAGCTTGCAGTACCTAATATTCTAAAAAGAAAACCCAAGAAGAACATCACCACGCAAGGTTCAACTGGAAAGCCATGGCCCACCAGAGAAAGTGAGAAGGAAGGTCCATTAGAATGCATTGATTCCTGGCACAATGGCACATGTTTGTTTTTTCGAATCTTCCGAAACGTGATCTACTGAACAAAAACCCTGTGCTCAAAAAAAAGTGTAAGTGCAAAAACACCACACAAAAAACGTGCACTGGGGTACTATTGTGATCCCTTTTGTAAAGAGGAAGGGCCACCCAGTCGAAGCTGGAATGGACCTACTTGCCCATCTGGCCGAAGTCAGAGGGTGTCCTTTTCTCTATGAGATTGCATAGGCAGTCCCAACAGTTACTATGCTGGGAGCTCTCCTGAAGAGAGACTCCAGTAAGGGAGAGTACCTGACCATAAGGCCAAAGTACTCCCCAAGACTTCAGGGCTAACCCATAATGGAACAGCACCCTCCATCAAAGTGGCATACAAACACCACACCAGTGACTGTGACACAGAAAAATACGTAAGAAATAAGTGCAAATCAGTGCATAACACACTGGGCAAGGATAAAAAATTGCCCATCTGCACTAGCCAGAGCAAATGCAGAATGAAAGCAAAGTCCTAAATCAGCATATGATGTGCCTGTGTACCAAAAATCATCAGTGGGTTCACCACTCCCAAGGTGATTTTAGGGTACCCCTGGTTCGCCACTCCAGGAGGACAACACTAAGCGAGATTCGGACTGCTCATGGCATATGTTTGTAAGGCCAGGGATGCACCAAAGGGTGAAACAACTGTCCTATGGACCCCTTATATAGCTCAAAGAACATAGAACATAACATTTGAGGCATATCACTGGGGCCCTACAGAGGTTTTTGCTGTCTCCCAATAGGCCCGTTCAACTCTACAAGAGTGCAAAATCTCACAAGTTAAGTTCCACTGAGCACTAAGAAATAAGCACACTTTGCTGAAAAGTAAAGGAAGATTGTTTTGATGTACAATATGGTCTGATATAGAAATCCTATATATAAGTAAGGGCTATGCACGCCAAAAAAGACAAGAAGTATCTGACCGATAAACAATGACAGAACCCGCCAACACAGCATGGTATTCGTCCCATCATCTCGCCGTGGCTGGAATGTCAGCAAAGTATAAACAACACATTAGATCAATATTGGCTGTTGTGTGAAACTGCCAGATGAGGAGAAAAGAGTTCATTGCCGAAGTAGTGCTGCATTAGCTCTTAGCACGGCGTGGTCGGTCAAGTGCACTTTGTGAATGTTATGTAACAGGGAGAGAATACAAAGTCAGGTACGTGATTTTCTGAAGCTTATGTTGGATTAGGACAAGTTAATTTTGCCCTAAACTTTCTATTGGGAAAATATTCACAAATGCAATCCCTCATATTTATAAAAGTGACCAGACGCAAAGCTATTGACCATTTCAGGAACCTTTTATAGATTTGATTTGGTTATAGAAAAATAGGGAGGCTGGCATTGCTGATCTAGTATATCAGTTACCTATTAGACCAATCACCATGATGGGCCATTAGCTTTGACAGAGTCCTTGGTAAAGAACTTGTATGCAGATGAGGATGTCTTACTTCAGGTTAAGGTCTCACAGGGACAACCAAGCAACCAATATTGACTAAAGTAATTCAGCAGAAGGCTCCATATTGCTCTCATCACAGCTTTTATTGGCAATCTATTTTTTAGTTTAAAAACTTAACAGAATGCAACCCAAAATTTCCTTATAAAGTTTCCAACAAAGATTTACCCAACTTATATCAATAATTTGAACATTTTTCACATTGGCTCATCGATGATATGTTTCTGCACCTTGATTTGAATCAACTGTGGTGAATTAATTGGACATGATCTGAAAAGGTGCCACCTCTCTAGAGATGGCCTCATATTTGACAATGTATATGAGAAAAAAACCAAGCCATGAGGTCAAAGGAACGGCCTGCAGAGCTCGGAGGCAGAATTGTTACAAAGCATAGATTTGGGGAAGGGTGCAAACAAACGTCTGCTGCACTGAAGGTTACAAAGAGCACAGTGGCCTCCATATTTATCAAATGGAAGATGTTTGGCACAACCAGGATTCTGCCCAACTAAACAATTGAAAGAGAAGGAGCATAGTGACAAAGAATTCGATGGGGACTTTGACTGAGCTTCAGAGATCCTGTGTGGAGATGGTTCCAGATGGATGACCATAACTGCAGCCCTTCACCGATCTGGGCTTCATGGCAGATTGGCTGGACAGAAGCCTCTTCTCTTCCTTGGAGTTTACAAAAAAAAGCACCTGAAGGACTCTCAGAATGTGAGAAACAAGATTCTCTAGTCTAATGAAACCAAGACAGAACTGGTTGTCATAAATTCTCAAGACAATGCTTGAAAGAAACCAGGCCCTTGCTCAATACCATCTCAACAGTGAAGCATGGTGGTGGCAGCGTCATGCTGTGGGGGTGTTTTTCAGCAGCAGGGATGAGGGTCAGAGTGGAGGGAAAGCTGAATGGTGCAAAGTACAGAGATATCCTCAATGAAAACATGTTCCACAGTGCTAGGACCTCAGGCTGGGTCAAAGGTTCTCCTTCCAGCATGGTAATGACCCAAAGCACAAAGATGCTGCTTAGGGACAACTCCGTCCCAGCCAGAGCCTAGACTTGAACCCTGTTAAACATCTCTGGACAGACCAGAAGATGTCTCTCCACCAATGGTCCACATTTAACCTGATTGAGTTTAAGTGAATTTGCAAAGAACAATGGCAGAAAATCCCCCAATCCTGGTGTGCAAAGCTTCTGCAGAGAAACAATGTAGCCAGTCTTGGACATTATTATGTATGGAGAGGAGGATGATATATGAATGTGTAGGGTTTTATGAATTTTATGTAAGTAAATAACAAAATAAAACCTCCAGCTAACGCTTAAAGCAATTACAGTTTTTCTTTATTCTTTAGGAATAAAGGAATTAACTAAAGGATGAATTCGTGACCATTGCAAGCACCGCTGTCATTGTTAAATGGTTTGTCCCAAACTTATTTATTGAAAATCCCAGACTCAAAACTACACCAGTAGAAAAACTTTTCATAAGTTGAAATTCTTCATTATTGCCCAATGTATTACTACGACACAGAAAATTCACATAGAAAAAACTTGGTGACCCTTTTTAGAATTCTTGTTCTGTTCTACCTTCTAAATATCCATATTGTTGAGTCGGCATTTCCAAGTTCACAAATTTTGAGTAGCTCAGTTATTGATCTATGCTTAGGGTACATAAAGAAAAAAGCACCCGAGCATATGTATGTATGGGACGAAGTGTAAAAATGCTGAATTTGAATTGTAGACAGCACCGTCTCCACTGGTTGCAACACTGCTGTGATGGTATATGACATCTATAATACAAAAAATATTTCCCGTTATAGCACTTACTTTTTATTGTATATATTCGCTGTAGCCTTTTATAGTATTCTTATGGCACAGAGATAAATCTGCAAGGGTTGGCTATGCATTTAATGATTTGCTTCTAGGGCACAGCAGGGGGAGGAAATAATTCTGACTCGTCCTTAGCTTGCTGTTTCTTCCCCATGTTTAGTTATAAAGAGACTTATAAAGAAATGCTCAGCGCACTATTCAAACACGAATAAGCCGTAGAACTGATATTTTGAGTGTGGGAGGCCCAATTCATCAGCAGGGGGGAAATACAATTTATGTAGCAAAATTCACTCTGGTTATGGAATCGTATCCCAATATTTGCTTCATAAACATACTTTTTTTTATATGTGTGGAATTATTGGGTATAATGGAAAATTTACAGCCCTTTCTTTTCTCTTTTCCCTTTTTTTGTTTTTCTTTTCCATTTCTTTCCCTTTAGTTTCATTTTCCTTTCTTTCTCTATCTTTCGTTTGCTTCCTTTTTTCATGAGACATTTCCATCCATAACTTAATTAGGTAATCTTCCCCTCATACTATATATTATATAGGAATTCCAGCTTTTCAAGAGTCCAACTTTTTCAAAATCCAAAAGTCCAACTTTAGTTTTGCCTCTGGGCTATCTGCCTCCAGTAACAATTTTGAGAAAATCTCAGAAACACGCTCCTGGGCAATAAATACAGCTACAAGGATCTGGTCACCTATGCACATTGGCACTTTGCACACCACCACCATCCCAAATACTTACAGGGCTACCGGCATCGTCTAGTATGCATAGTATTACTCTACAATCATTCCCCCTACTCCCCAACACTTTCGTTGTTCCTTCTGCCAGATGGCTTCTATACAGCTTCATGAACAATAAATGGGTCCAAACAGCCATTGTTAGCTTGATAAAGCCTACTTCTATGGCTGCTGTCTTAAAACTCCAGCTCTTATATTAATTAGGTTTTTATTCAGGGGTCCTGCTTTTAGTGGTATTGGAATGGAAAATTTTGCTCATATCATAAACACAAAAAAAGTATTCTAAATAAGTAAAAGTTTACAACCCTCAATTATCTCTGTATGTATAAGCATTCATAAGACATTAGTTTTTAAAGTTCATAATGCAGATTCTGGGGTTTTCTATGAAATCACAACCTTGGCAGGCTACCAGTCTTTGTTGTTGTAAGGCCCCGGTCCAGCACCCGTGCTCATCAGACACCAGTTCCCCAATCTAACCCCGTACTCTTCACCTATAGCAAGCCCCTCTCAGCCTTGGGAGGCTACATGTATCGGCCCAGTATATGATTGCCCCCCAGGATTTCTATTCACAAAGAATGGAGGCTGGAACAGGCAGAAGACCAGGAGCCCACAGATAACACCGTGCAGGATAGTGCAACTTAGAAAATTGAGCCAGAGGTAATTTACAGGTAATCAGTCCACAAGACAAGGTATCCAAGGTTGGAGACAAAGCAGAGTCAGTCCAGACAGCACACAATATTACGGTGAGGAACAGGCAGCAACAGCAAATACAACTGGTGACTGGGAGCAGAGAGGTGACGGGAAGCAGAGAGGCTATAAAGTCCCAGCGGCCAATGACAGGGCAGGATTGAGACCCGGAACTACTCAGCTCATTGGCTGCAGCACAAACTCCAAATCACCTTCAGCTACAGTCTCAGTGTATGTGCTGGGAAAGCTGAGCAGGATTTATCCCAGGTGGAATTTGCACAGCTACAGGGAAGTAGATAACTAAAGCTACGTAAACACGTCAGATTTTTATCGCCCGATAATCGGCATCGGCCAATTATCGGGCGAAAATCTGCCGTGTGTACAGTCGGTGTCGTATGTACAGCACCGTTCATGCATCGTGCACTCCCTTGTCGTTGGAAAGGATCGTGAAAGATCCTTTCCAACGACAAACATTGCAAGTGTGTACGTCATGCATCGTGCACTCCCTTGTCGTTGGAAAGGATCGTGAAAGATCCTTTCCAACGACAAAAATTGCAAGTGTGTACGCAGCTTAATTCCTTATTGCTGCAAGCGATGCTGCCGACACGCTATACTGTGTTTGCACACAGCAACAGTTGTATTATTTAAAGATCTTCGAGAAGGAATAACTTCACAATACTCACTGCTATAGAGCTTAGTGATTGCTTGCCTAATGTCTTTTGTAAGTATGTAGGTAGATCAATGTTTAAATTATATGGGGTTATCATTAAATTAGAGAGCAATTTCAGTAAAATTCTGTCAAATTTTGGAATGCTAAATTTGTGGAGATTTGACAAAATTTCACACCCCTTTTTTTTATTAAGGTTTTTCTTGATTTAAAAGAAGACTGATACAGAATTTACCCAACTATAACATTGAAAAAATTAAGAATAATCAAATGAATTTGAATTGAAGGAAAATTAGGTAACCTTACAGAAATTTGTATTCTCTTTTACACTCATTTCTATTGCTAACTGATAGAAAAAGAACACTTTTTGACTCATCAATAAAGCTTATTTTTTGGGAAAAAAAGAAAATGAACACAGTAGAATGTTGTTGGTAGATTTATCAAGATTTGTAACTAGCTTATGGGAGTCTTGGTATTACTATGCTGCTTTAATTACATGGTATTAAAGTGGTTACATTTTACATAATAAAAATGCCATGCTTCTACAAAGCTTAAAGAAAAAAAAGCCAAATTATGGTGCATTAACTTATTGTGCGCTCGTCTCATTGTTCAGCAAGCTATATCTCAACAAGTAGATTAAGCCGAGGCACATAGGGATGTACGGCAAGCAAACAGCGATTGCCAATAAATTCTAGGCAGTTGGTAGAGAGTTAAGGGTTCACTTGTGAATTTTCCATCTTTTTCCTCGTCTTTTCAATGCTGTGGGTCACATTTTATTCTGTTTTCTGTTTTCTCAAGCTATCAAAAGTTTAATAACAGCCATATTTCACTTCCCAACTTTCCCAATTGCTCAGACTATAGTTCTGAAATTGGCAGCAGGTACAAGAAGCAAAGAAGGATCCCTTTTTGTTTTTTCAGCAGTGAACAGACTTTATAAGCTGTAAATGATGTATTGTTCCCTGTACCGTTAGTAAATCTCACACATATTCCCTATGACTGGCAGCTTCAAATGTTCCAGTGCTGGCTCCGGCTATGAGATGAAACTTTACAAAGAAAAACATCTGACAACTGCTGGTTCCGCTAGCCGAACACTTGTGGGAGAGTTTAACATTTATTCTCTCAATTGTGTAATTTCAAAATAAATTTGAATCTTTTTGTTTGTATTGGTTGGGTCAACCATGTATTTCTGGAACAGTTGGGTTCAGCACATGAAAACGGTGTTTAAATGCCATTCATTTAATTTAGTTACCAATTTTTTAATAGGGACATATTAGAGCAGTGTTTCTTAACCAGGGATCTTTGGAACCCTTGGGTACCCCTAGGGTTTGCTAGGGGTTCCTTGAGCCTTACGCCATTTGTACCTCTTAGATCAATTTACCTGACATCAATGATATTTTTTGTTTTTTTTTGAAGGGGTAACATTCTTCCCACTGGCCAGCAATGTATAAGCCATTCTTGTTATTGACCAACACGCTAATGTACTGTGAGCTGTGGATATAGTAATTATAGAAGGGGTTCCTCAAGAATTGAGAGTAGCGTCCTGGGTTGCCCCATGTTAAAAAAAAAAGTAAAAAGGCTGTATTAGAGCATAGTTTGGGTTCTTGGGGTTGGGTTGCATTTTAGGTTATGATTGGGTTGGGTGTTGCTAGGGTTAGGTTGTAATTAAGGTTATGGTTAGGTGTTGTTAGGGTTGGGTTGGAGTTAAGGTAATGGTTTGGTGCTGCAAGGGCTGGGTTGGAGTTAGGGTTATGGTTGGGTGTTGTTAGGATTGGGTTGGAGTTAAGG
>NC_092867.1:2657304-2709559 GCF_032062135.1 Pyxicephalus adspersus | reverse complement strand
GGTTGGAGTTAGGGTTATGGTTGAGTGTTGTTAGGATTGGCTTGGAGTTAAGGTTATGGTTGAGTGTTGTTAGGATTGGGTTGGAGTTAAGGTTATGGTTGGGAGTTGCTAAGGTTGGGTTGGAATTTAGGGTTATGGTTGGGTGTTCTTATGGTTGAGTTAGTGAAACAGTTAAACGTAGGTTAGAGTGTTGTTGAAGTTAGGAATAGATATACAGTTATAGTTGTTTTTTATGACCTTCCTGATGTATTCCAAATGTTCTTCTGCCCAGTTACCTGGTGTTCAGTATTAGATTGTCCTTATAGTGGTATAAGTGTTAAAATTGCCCATTTGGCCCAATACATTATTAAACAAAGAGTTATAAGCGCTTATGAGCATGGTGAGAACATCTAAGAGAAAGATCTTTTAGGGCCACAACTGATTTGAATAATTTAATATTCTCTGTAACATTGTACAAAATTTAATATAGAAACAGAAGAAAAAATGATAAATTAAATAAATTCAGAAATACTGAAGGTTCTTTATCCAGGTATAACTTTCTGTAATTGGGTTTATTTTCTCTGGTGTTAAAAATTCTACTTTATTTATGTAAAAAGTTCTGGTCTGTCAAAGCTGTACACTAAGCTGTTGTTTCTGACCTCCCTTCATTTACTATGTTTATTGTCCTTGCTAATAACAGTACATGCGGCATTGGCACAATCATTACAATCAGCCGTACAAAGGCCTTAATTCAAGGATGTTGACTTGTGTGCATGACAGAGCTGTTCATAAATTCTGCAAATAAACTCAGATGGAACAGAGGACAGTGGAACAAGGGATAACATTGAATTACAAGTAACAATAAAGCAGTAACACTACCTTGAATTAAAGTAATGCTTGGCCATTTGCTGGCCATACGTGAAAATCCAGGTCAAGACACCATTAGCTCCATTTTTAGGCTAGCCTAAAATAGATGCAAACTCTTGGACTAAAATTTCATAAAAATGTTTTAATTTTTTTAACATTTGAATCTTTAATTTAAATACCGGGAAGGTGCATGCTTAGGTACTTCTTGGTATAGGGTGACTATTGTCTGTCCCTGTCTCATAATCATTCTTCTCCATTGCCATGTGAATTTACAATATGACTAGATGACTAGGATAGGCTGTTTTACCCTCTGCTATCAGCCCCCCCCCAAAAAAAATGGCTATGGCTATCACATAATTAGGAGGACCAGTGCTGATTGGTTGCTGAATGTTAGTGGAGAACAAACATTCAGGGGTCTCTAGGTCTAAATTGGATGCAAAGGTGTTCACACCATGTGAGACATGGTACAGGGGAGTGGTAATCTAGTTTATGAGTCCAAAAAAATATCAACTGTGATGTATTTATTTGGTGACAACAAATGAAAATGTTCTATTCTCACCTACTCCATTGACCTAATGTTACATCAAATAATCCAACATTTTATAACTAGCTGATTATTAAATAGCTGTAATTGTTCATAATGGTCTTGATTTTCTGTATATCAATTTGAGTTTAAGTACCTCCATGCTACAAACAGAACCTGTGCTTTGGCAAAGAAATAGGTTCTTCTGAATGCCCCATGCAAAGGAGAACTGGGAACCTTTGACCAGAAAGACAACCATGAACAAAAGGCCCTTTTATCGTAGGGAGTGTTGTTGCTGGAACAAGCCTCTGTTTGGTTCGGACTATGTTAAGACAAACAGAGGCCCATGTTTGGCTTCAGTTGAACCCGAACTAAAGATGACTTTGCCAACCAATTGGTAAGGTCACCTATGAGATCTCAGAACCAAACCAATGCTGGATGTTCAGGACAATTTTCTAAGTATCGTGAATCCAAACAGCAACACCAGTAGGGACAGATTTCTGTGGCCCAAAGCGAAAGTGTTCCATGCAGAGCATGCCATGGTTCCCACTGATTGGTGGGCATGGGTTGCCCACCCATGCCATTTTACCAAAAGTTGGTAAACCAAAAAGTTATAGTTTTCAAACATTTTTCAGAATTAGCTTCCTCATCAATTGGTCACAGACAGAACTGAGTGGATTGCTGAGATTTCCTGTGATGATGGCTCTAAACAAGGATAAGGTAAATAAATAATTACCATCCCTGATCCCTGATGTGTAAATGGTGAAGTATATTTATAGCTTCGGACCATTAGTCCAACAACTGGCAAAGGTAAGTATAGCCTATCTGCACTTCAGCCTGGTGTTCTCTTGGCCCTCTCTTACCCTGGCACTATACTGACCCACTGGGTTCCTTATCGGCCAATAGTCAGACCCCAGCACTGTCATAAAACGGCAGAAATAGGGGTGTAATTCCCAAAGGAGCAAAGGAAAGTTTTAGAGTGGGGCAGCTTTGAAATAAACCTTCTACCTTGCCCTCTGCCAGCAAAGCACTGGTTTAATTTTATCGTGTCAATGACTGTTCCTATCTTTGTCGCATTATCTCAATAAACTTTGTCTCTGAATTTACTTGTTTCCAATATGTCACTTGTGGGTTGTTAGTCTAGTATTTTATTCCTAAAATCCAAAGCTCGCCAAGAGGTCCGGTACATCCACCCCTCCCATCTATGTACTCGTTCCCCGGCCTAAAAAAAAAAATCGCATTTCAAACCAAGCAAAGCCCTGGCGGTATTGTGAACCGTGTCTGCCACATCAAGCAATAATTGGCCAGCTGGTAAATTTCCCCCGGGACAGCTTGAAGAATATATTTCTTATCTGGAAACCTAACAGCCATCATCTTTAATGCTTGTTATAGCCGGGCTGATGTAGAGTGCGGGGCATCACGGCTAGGACTTTTAATCACTCTCTGTTTCATGCCAGCAAACATTTGTTGGATATTATACCTTGTTTCCTCTCTCGTTTTTCATCAGAAATAAAAAAGGACAATATCAAAGGACAGCCATGTAGGGTAAAAACGCAGCATTACTCTGCCGGATAAATTATATCTAATAATGCAGCACAGCTGGCTAGTTTAACCATTGCCAAGGATAAGGATGGCTCCGTCTCAAAGTATGGTAGGTTTTATTGCCTTTGATTAAAGAGCAACTCCTGACAACATTTTAAAATAAACAGCAAACTGCTATGGCTGTTCCGCAAACACGCCAAGTGCGCTGAATTATACAAAATGAATAAAACCGATCGAAACCCAATCACCAAAACACCAACATTAGGAGGTTATTATAATGGCAAAGTTTTTAAAATCATTTTCAATTTTCAGCTCCCTGGTGATAATGCCTGGTGACAGTTCATTGTGAATGAAGTGACAACCATCTGCTAATTGTGTCCCATTGCAATGTCACCCAATTACTGTAGTGACAAATGGATGTGCAGACACACATTGCCCAGGTTTTGTTAAATGTTGCCACTATCTAGATCAGAGGTCAGCAATCTTTTTTGGTCACTAGGCCATTTCAGGGGTAGGCAGGAGCACACTAGGCTGGACTTTTTCTCGAGTCCCGCCCTAATGGCTCCTCCCCCCACCAGAGTTGCCCCTTGAATGGAAATCCCTCTCCTTCACAATGCATACGTTCCCTAGATGCCTATTTACAGGAAGTGTTACCGCCGGCCGTGGAAAAGAGAAAAGGGAGCCACCACACAGAGGCTCAAGAGCCACATGCGGCTCCGGAGCTCCGACGGCTCCAGTAGCGTGTTCCGGCGCCGCCGCGGGTTGCTGACCGGCATTAGGCCAGATCGGTCAGGGGGCATTAGGCTGGAACAAACTACCCGCTAGACCTTATCTGGCCTAAAGGCCGGAGTTTGCCGACCCCTGATCTAGATATTCCAAAATGATATTGATAAACAGAAGCTGTCTAATGCGAATACAAAGAATTGGGTTACACAGCCACCAATCAAATTCAAGACTGATGTGGAACTTTAAACCCCAAGGTTCAGTCCAGTTACACAATACAAGCTCCATGAATAACAATTTTTTCAATGCTTTCTGGATTTAGTTACTGTGGGTTTTAGCAAATTCAATCTAAGGTAAATTGTGTAACAGTTACCTTTCCTGGTTTTACCAAAATAAGGATCCCATAGGTTCAAATTGAAAGACAGCAGGTTCATTATTTTTGCTAACCTTGGACACCTGACCATCACACCTATATTATATGGCCAAAAACTGTGGACATCCCTTCACAATTCTTCAGATGTTTCCAGTGAAAGGTGCAGTAAATGTTTCAAATTACAAAGACATTTTAGGTAGTTGTCACATCAAACCTTGTGGTATTGTGGACAACATATGAGAAGGTATTTTCATCTTTTAGCATGATTGGATCCCTTTGTAGGAATCCAGCTGCAGAAAGACATGGTTTGACCAGTTTGGGTGGGAGAACTCAAAAGTCCCTCACTGTGCTCTGAGCTCAACCCTACTAAACACCTTTGGGATGATTTGGAATGCCCTTGTGAGACAGGGCTTCCTATCTGTCAACCACATTTGACCACAAATGCTCATTCTCAACTGTCTTGGTTGATGGTTAGGTTCCCACCAACTTTCTCAGGTGGCTCATATACTGGGTTTATCCAAATCCATTGTTTTTATATTTTTCCAATGAGCAACATATGGACAATAAACTTAGCAACAAAACCTGAACTTTACACAACAAAGGAAGGCCATTTTATACTGTACCTTGAAAATGGACAAACGTTTAGCTGGAGCTCATATTCTGAAAATTGCTGGGCTTTTTTGTGCATCATCAGTACCTAACCTAACAAATGCTCCCTGGTTTTGAGTTTGGTGTGGAGGAACTTAGATCTCCTATACAGAGCCCTAACCTCAACCTGCTGAAAACCTCTAGGATGAATTGTAACGTCCATTGTCAGCCAGAACTTCTCATCTGTTTTTTTTCAAATATTTTATTAATTATCAACATACATAACAATTCAGGTGACAGTAAACTTGACAACGCAACTATTCTGCCCATGGCCAACCTGAACGTTACCCAACAAAGGAAGACCATTTTGCAATGGCACAAAAACCATTGAGCTGGAGCTCGTCTTCTAAGGTTGTTAGGATATCTTGTCCATCATCAGTATCCAACCTCACCAATGTTCTCCTTGCTGATGAGTTTGGTGTGGAGAAACTTGAGTTCTGACCTCATTCTGCTGAAAACCTCTGGAATGAATTGTAACTCCCATTGGGAGCCAAGTCTTCTTGTCCATCATGCGTTCCTGACCCAATAAATTTTCTTTGGATTGTGAGCAGCTCATTATCTTTTATTAAGATTTAGGACAACCTGAATACAAATTCAGATGAAAGTATTTTACAGTACTATTCTACTCAAGGCGGACCTGAACATTACCCAACAAAGTGATGTTTTTTGCAGAGGCGCCAAATTTTAGCTGCAGCTCATCTTCTAAAATTGCCAGAATTTAAATGCTGCTCTTGAATAGAATATAATCACACAGACAAAGCAAAAATTGCAGGAGATATTTATAGGAACACCATTCTACTGCAAATACAAATAGCATGTAATCAGCCTTTAAAAACTAGTTCCCATACTATTCATTTGATTGTCTCTCCGTGTTTGTGAAATAAGATGATTCCAAGTGAAGAATAAGTGTTTACGTTAACAGTTTAGGAAAAAATTAGGAAATCATCATTTAAATATTTATATTGTGCAGGTGAAGTGTACCTGTCATCAGGTATTTTCACATTAAATCGCTTTTACATTTAGCTGGAGTTAAACAATTTGTAGAAGTTTTCTGAGAAAAACTTGGGTTTTCTAAGTTTTTGTTGTATTTTAGTTCTCTGTGCTCTGTATAAATGGTGGTGGGAGTGTCACACCTACCTGTTCCTTGCTAAAGCACAAGCATCTTCCCCCCTGCGCATGTGGGCAGTTCTGACTCTGGCGGGCCTCTGGTCCCAAAGTTTATCAGTTTCGCTCAATCCGCTAGCCAATCAGAAAATAGTCTCTTTATCATCCCTGGCTATTTAGCTAGCTCAGACACAGCACTCAGTGTTCGTTCAACGTGTCTCCATTGTTCTGAGCCCCTAGTTCTTTTGAGCTAGTTCCTGTTCACCTGTTGCCTAATTCAGTGTTTCCTCTGTCCAGCTCCTGCATTACCCCCTCATGGTCCAGTCTGTTTGTCCCCAGCCCTTTCCCTTGTACTGTTCCAGTGTTCCTGTCTGTGGATATTCCTGTGCCTCCTGCTGCTTCCAGTGTCTCCTGTGTTCCCTGTGCACCCAGTGGACCCGTGTCACTGGTGTCTGTCTCCTGAATCCCTGGCAATTGACCCCTGGAGTGTGACCTGACCTCTTTTGCTTGCTGCCTGCCTTGACCCCGGCCTTCCTCGACTATCTTTCCGCTTTGTGATTTGGTACCATGTTTCATCCTGCCCACCCTGGTGTGCCCAAGGACCGCAACCTGGCAGTAACAAGTGGCGCAACATCCTCATCAGAGGCACTGGAGAAGACCTGGTCACTGCTTAGACTCTGGGCCTTGGCCCTTCTCAGGGCTCACACCACCTCCGTGCATGCTGTAGCGCCCCCTAGTGGTTCATGTCTCTCGTGACAGGGGGTGTCCTTTAGCTAAATAATTTTTTGTCACTCAAAATGTTGGCAGTTATGCTCTTCTTCCACACAAAACAATATAAAGGAAAATTATGTCAAAAAAGAGAATGATGTCACCAGTGGTTTGCGGTCTATTCACAGCTGCCGTTTGTAGACTAATATATAAAAGGATGTCAACTTTGATGAGGGAAAATTAATCTTTGTTCCATTTTAAAACAAGGTGCATTCACTTGTACAAGTTGCTGGTCCTGGGATAATATAATCTCTAGAGGTTTTCAGAGCAAAATATTTCTGGAACAGTTAGAATGATTCTGCTCAGACAAGACAAGAAATCAGGAGTCAGAGTTCTGAGTGGAAAATTATTTCATTTACAACATGTCTAAATTGTCCCGGTTTGGCAATGACAAGCGTAGTGTAATGGCCACAGGCTGAATTGCCGGAGATATACACTTAGATATCCAGCTGCTAGAAAATGATGGCTGTCATCTCCAGGCACCCAGATGGGATGAACAAGGACAGGAGCTCATCTAGATAGAGCTCCTGTAATAGTGTTTAGCCAATCCAGTAGGAAGGCAGCTGGGGACACATTTTTTGTTATAATGGAACCAAGTTTACATGATCAGGCAGATCAATATTACAGAAAGAGACAGGAGATCCCTACTGCAATAATACATTTTACCTATCTAATCAACATGGGGAAATGTAAAAATGCTTAGCTGCAACGCGCCAGAAAAAAAATGGCTATCCTGGCATCCCTTGAATATACCGCATCATTTGCATGTGCCAAGATGAATCATCTCCTCCATGCCTGCCCAGGAGTCATCCCTGCATAGCCAAATAATGTCCAGAAGAGAAGAAAGGTGGTGGTGCTGGATCACAGACAGGTGAAGTGGCTGGGTTTAGTTCCACTTTAAGTGCAGTATGTTGAGTATTGTGGCACTGTAATGCTTTCAGGCTTTTGTTACCTATCACAATGATCACAATGCCTTCATTAGCCCTTCTCATCAGAAGGCAACATCTTGCTTTAGGCATCATCCACTGTCTACTTCCTGGATTGGAAAGCCAGCTTAAACAGTTTAGACAGTGGGCCTGATTTAATAAAGCTCCCCAAAACTGAAGAACGGGGTGATCCAGCAAACCTGGAAAGTATCTGGCCCAGGACTGAACACATTTGTCAATTAATAGTAAGATATTTTTTAAGAAATCCATTCGAGGTTTGCTGGATCTCCTATGAAAGTCTTTCTTCTCCAGTCTTGGTGAACTTTGATAAATTAGGTCCAATCACTTGAGTGAGTGTGTTCACAAATGTCTGACACAAATCAATCCACACTGCAGCCCCTAACCTTGTGACTTGCATGAGGAAAGACTTAGAAAATGCTTCTCCTACCTGCAGCAGACTGATGACATCATCACAATCTAGGCAAAGCCACTGCACAAAGGATAACTATTGATTAATAAAAAATGAAACTGATTCTGTTACTGTATGTTGTTATATCAGAAATTGAACTGTGCAGAATAGAAATTTAATTCTTGGACTTTTGGGTTACACAAAATGTTTTTTTTTGCAATTTCATTTTGGCTCAAGCCATGCAAATCTTTATTATATGAATTGTCCAGCCTTTGGTCAGGTTTTGGTTAACATTTTATATTCTGTATAGAGCTGGACAATCTTATAACTTCTCTACATTGTTCCTCAGCGGCGTGATTGCCGACATGCTTCAACAACGGTAATATGACACATTTCAAATGAAAGCTACGCAGGAAGACGAGCGCCCGGGGAGCTGTGCACAGGGGTGCGAGGAAACAAGGTAACAGATTTACACAAGTCCTTTCCACAGGTGGGAATATTTCATTATAATGTATCAATCTCCCTTCAAAGCAACACAGACATTCTCAAGCAGGATCTGACTTTCCTCTACTTGCTCCTTTTTTGTTTTTGTGTTTTTCGTTTGCCTTTTTTTTCTCTGCCTATGTTCTTTACAAGAAAACAAAATCATGTTTATATTCACAACTTCAAATTCTATTTGAAAAACAGCAACAAATACTAAAATTAAATAGCAAAGTAGCAGATCGTAGTTAATTAGAATTACTTTAGGAAGAAATGAACAATGCAATTTTTTTTTAAAGCTCAACTCTGGGAATAATTATCTTCCTCTCGTGTTTTTTTGTTTTTTTTCCCCATTTACCATTTTTATTACCTTATGAAGCTCCCTTTCTATCCACCCAACTTTGGGTCACTCACTGGATGGGAAGACCAATGGATCCAGTAGAGCAGTTTGGGCTCACGATGCCCAGGTAATGTCATGTGATGGGGATGTCATGTGATGGTTGGGAGTCATGTGAGCCGCACACTCCTAACCCACCAGCAGAGGGAGTGCTGGTGAAGAGACATTCTCAGGTGTTGTTCACATGCCTACCAGCAGATGGAGTGTGTCTGAGAAACACTCTAGTCCTCTGAGGTAATGGGGCAGCTGATAGAGAGTCATATGACTTGGACCGAGAAGTGAGCAAGGACTTGGATCCTGAAGCAGAGTTGGTGCTGGCAGCAGGGGAATGCAAGGTGAGTGAGCCTAAAGGAGGCACCGATCTCCTGGACTTGTGTAAATATTGGCAATTCAGGTAGGAAGGTATTGCAGAAAGGAAAAGGTGATGTCCCCGCAATAACTGATCATACCTACCTGACCACTGGGAGTTTCATTATCCTAGCCAATCAAGATGGGTGAAGATCGTCTACAAAAGAATCAAGAAGGAAGATCACGGCACCCTGCAACAGAACAGGGATAGGTATCACAAGTTTATTTCCACTTTAAAATAATAATTTGAAAGTTTTTGCATTTATTATAGTTTTAAAAGTAAAAAAATATTTGAATGTTTTATAGTTCTGCTCACAATAAATTAAAAATAAAAGAAATTGCTCTAAATTCCCGGTTGCATCATTGACTACAAGCCTGGAGAACAATATCTTATGTCTATGGATTTTGTTGAGAACTTTCGGCTGGCAGATACAGCTATTTACTTTGTATGGAGGGGTATTGAGCTTCTTCCAATTCAATTTCCCACAGGCCGAAAAGTCTTAAAAATACATTTCTAACTTTATTTAAATTGTTTTGAACCAAACTGCTCAGGGTCTTCAAGAAAACATCATGCAGCAGTTTCCTGCACCTGGTTCTTTATTACAGAGGGAAGGCACCGGAGATTGATAAGCAAATGGGTGGGAAACTATTAGGGTTACCGGAAAGGTAAGAACGGGGGGTGGGGAGCTCTCCAGACTAGCTCAGGGGACTTTTAGAGTCTCATAATTACTAGAGAATCACTGGTAAAGATTGCTGTTCTCAATATAAAAAAATCAATGATAAAACAGGAGGCTTAATCAAAATACCAAAGGATTATGTAGAGGAAGCTGGGAGTTATGTCCAGAAGGTTAGACAGTTCTATCCCATTGTTTTATAGCGTAGCTTTAATTGAATACATCCATAGGACTCCACTTTTAGGTAATGACTGGGCTATATCTTTATTTGCTATAAGGGGAGAATGAGCAAAGCCTCCAGCATCGGGCAGGTTGAGTAGAGGGCTTTTTTATTGAAAGCAGCAATCATTACCGGTGATCTATTAATTATGAGTCTCTGAATGTCCCCTGAGGAAGCCTATCGGCGGAACGCGTCAGGATCAGAGACGATCACAATATGCATGATTGCTAGAAGTGCTTGTAAATATGTACCATTGTATACACTATTACCTCATGTACTCTGTATATTGAATGCTTGCTAATTTAAGTAAAATTGACTAAATTTTATGCCGAAAAAGCCCCATTCTCTTTCCTGGACGTGTGAGTCATTTGCCCACATATCCTCCCCGTGGAATCTCTCATTTTAAAAAAAGCCACTGAAAGTGTAAGAAGAATGCAAAATGTATGATATGCTCAAGGCTATATATATGTTCAAGAAATATAAAGCCTTATACATACATATGTTCATACAGCAACTTTTGTAGCTTTTTAAAGGCTATATTAGTAAATAAAATTGTACTTATATTACATTACAGTGTTGATAGTATGCCCAATCAAGAATAAGAGCAATATATGAATATCAATAGTCGGGTGTAGACCCAAATAAAGAAATATTGAGGTGCTCTACAAGAGAAATGTTAGATGTGAGACATAAATATACCCAATACCAAAGAAGGATAATAAAGCTTTGTTTCATCATGCTTATTTTTATGGGTTCAGACAGCGGTAATTGTTGGGGGGCTCACTGACTCATGTATCATGGGAAGATTCATTCTAACATTGACAAGGTGGCATTATAAATAGGTTATCCACCTTGTCATTGGGTCTACACCCGACTATTGATATACATATATTGCTTTTATTCTAGATTGGGCATATATTGGACACTTTAATGTAGTGTAAGTACAATTTTTTTTACTATTATAGCGCCTTTTAAAAGCTACAAAAGTTTCTGTATGAACATTTCTAAATATAATGCTTTATATTTCTTGAACATGTATATTCTTTATTCTTTCTCTTGTAAACAACTATACTTATACTAGCTATCATTTTAGGGTCTCTATTATCCGCTGAAGAAGCCCACATGGGCGAAACGCGTTGGGTGGAGACTCAACTTCTCTGTGTCCTTGATTCCTGATACATGTTTGTAAAAACTTTGTTGAAGGATACAGTGTAGTAACCTCGATTACTCCCATTTTTCTTTTTTAATTTTTGTGTATTTAATAAAAGTGTTTTTTTTTAATTTCATACAATACCTAAAAGTTTTTCTGTGCCGCAAGTAGCCTACTGTTCTGTCCTTACATTTACTTATTTAATAATGAGACTGATATTAAACTGATTTTTATTTATTTATTTGACAATTCAAATGTTTGTCCTTTTTAATATTCTCTCCATTGACAAATAGGCAGCGATGCCATCTTGTTTTTAGTCATCAGTTTCTTTTTTTTTCTTTACTGCATCCATTGACTCAGCATGTGTTCCTTTAACCTCCCTAGTGTTCCAAATCTGTCCGTATTTCAATGCAAAAAAGTGTTATACTTTTTTCCATGGAAACTCATTTTACATTGTAGGCCAATAATTATTAGGAAAAACTCACCGAAATATGTTCTAAATTTAATACATTTAATAATAAATTTTTAATAAAAAGAACGTAAAAATCTGTTAAATCTGTTTGACCTCCCCCTGTGACTATAACATCCTCCATTCTTTTGGGAAGGCTTTACATAAGAATGTGGAGGGTGTACACGGAAATTTGTGTTTTTTTAGCCAAAACAACATTTGTGCGGCCAGGTGATGATGTTAGATGAGAAGATCTGGCTCACCATTCCAATTCATCCCACAGGTGTTCGGTAGGGTGAGGACAGGGCTCTGTGCAGGTCACCTGAGCTCCTTACCATTAAACTCATTAATATTCTGCACTGTACTATATATCTGCTGAGTTGAATGTTGAGCTTATCTTGGCTTACTTGCAGTTAGCGGATGAGAGGATGCCATGTCTTTGGATTTTGAGGGGTATGGCTGTGCTTCCCAGGTGTTCAATGACTGTTCTTCAATATAGATTTGCAAGTTAGGGGGAAGAAGCTTAACCCTTCATATAAAGGTTCAAATAAAAATTGCTGAAGTATTGAAGTATGAATAATTTTGCAAAAAAATTATTTGCATTTGGAAAAATGTCCCTACATTTGACTCCCAGGATCAGCCTGATTTATTAAAGCTCTCAGAGACTGGAGATGTTAGACTATCATGGGGGAACCTAGGTGATCCAGAAAACTGGGAATGGATCTGGTCCAAGATTGAAAACATTTGCCAATTTTGCAAATGGTTTTAAGAAATCAATTCAAGCTTTGCAGGATTATCCAGATTCACCTATATTAGTGTATACTATATTATTATATTATTATTATATTATATTATTATACCTATATTAGTGTATCTGCTCCAATATTGGGGAGCTTTATGCCCAGGCCAGCTAGAAGTAACTCCAAGTCAGCAGTAAGCACCAGACTAGCAATCTGTGTACTATAATTATCAGGCCGGCCTATTAAGCGTCAATATAACTTCTTCCCAGGTGTGCAAATTCCCCAATGTCTAAGGCTTGATTCAATCAATGCTCAGCTTCCGGGCATATTTTTCCTTGATCTTGAAACGCAACCTTATTGTTTGTGTTCAGATGAGTGGTTCACATTGCTGTTGGCTGAGCGTGGATTTGGAAGCGTACAAACAGCAGCTCTTGGCACTACAGTGAGCTACTTATGGTGTCTGGACAGGCATCGGAAACGGCTGAAAGGAAGTACCAAGGGCCACTGAAGAGGTGGCTTTCCAAACCATGGGGCCTAGGGAATCCAACACACTTACTTTACCCTTATCACTTGTTCCCATGAGGTTAACATAATCTAAAAATCCTAGTTTAGTGATTATGTACCCCACCGCCGGCTTTACCCTACATTGATATAATTAAATGATCTTGTTCAAAAAAAAATATACAAGATTTACATTTCTTCCATTTCTCTTATTTCACATTAGTCTCCCTAAATAGTCCATTAACAATGGTGCCCTATGAATAATGGGCTATAATCAATGTTTGCACAACAGGATAATTTCATAGAAAAAATGTTAATATTATCAAACAATCAATTAGATTTGATTGATTTTATTGTGCTGTTATTTTTATGACTTTTGTGGTTTATTAGTTTTGATGAACTACCGTGTGTTATTTTTGGTACTTATTGTACTGCATTGGCTTTGTTTGCACCCATTGGTAGAAATAGCCAGTGGCACTTTCCTCCATAGAGTGAACCTGATGGGTGCAGGGGGTTCTTATACTGCCATCAAAAGTTTGGAATTTTTCAATAAACAGATTATCATTCAAAAAATAAATACATTTAAGTATTTTGGTTAAATAAAACATAGCACACTCTCAAAAAATAGGATATAGGGGAACAGAAAATGAAGAGGGAGAGGGGAATGGGAGCATCAGGAAAGCACATGGGTAAGGGTGGAAAAGAGAGAGGTAAAGGAGCAGAAAGAAGAAATGAGGAAGGAAAGGGGAGATAAATAATTAGGAAGGGAAAGAAAGAGATACAGAACGAGGAGAGGAGAGGATAAAGAAAGAGATGAAGAAAGGGAGCCGAAAAAGAGTAGAGGAGGAGGAGAGTACAATAAACTCCCCGTTATCCAGAACTCAAGCAACCAGCATGTGACTCCACCATATTCTTATTATACACTACAAGTATATTTATCTGACTAAAAGAACAT
This sequence comes from Pyxicephalus adspersus, assembly GCF_032062135.1. Taxonomy (NCBI): domain Eukaryota; kingdom Metazoa; phylum Chordata; class Amphibia; order Anura; family Pyxicephalidae; genus Pyxicephalus; species Pyxicephalus adspersus. The sequence continues at coordinate 2,695,784 of NC_092867.1, read as the reverse complement.
TTGCAGCTGGTCAAATGCTACCTATACTAAACCGCATTGCTCTGTTGTACCTCTATTTATTTATATTATTAGTATTTTCATATTTTATTTGTATTAGTACTATTTGATTAGTAACTCTCAAGCAACCAGAAACGACATTTATCCAGAAACTACCAGTCGTCACGGTTGCTGGATAATGGGGTTTACCGTAAAATAGGTTGATAATTAGGGGAAGATGGGGACAAAAAAGCATGGGCAATAGCAAGGAAGATGGCAAGGAGAGTTGGGAAGGGAAAGAGATAGTGAGTAGACCGAGGAGGAGAAGGTGAGGGAAAGCGGGGAGATGGTTGGTTTATAGGGGGAGAGAGAAGGACATAGGGAAAGACAGAGATTGCAGAGAGAGGGGGAATCTGAAGGAGAGACAGAGGAGGAGAGGGAGAGAGAGAGATAGAAATGGGGTGAGGGAGGAGATGGGGATAGAGAGGGGAAAGAGAAATGGTTTAGAAAAAGGGAAAAAAAGTAGCATGAGGAGCGGAAAGAATAAAAATGTGAAAGGGAGGGGAAAAAAAATAGAAGAAGATAGAGAAAGAAGGGGTACAGAAGGAGATGGGGAAGGAGAGGGGAGATAGAGAAAGGAAGAGAGAAAGAATTGGGTAAGCAAGGAATGGAGAATGGAGGAAAATGGGGAAACAAAGAAGAAAAGAGTTAGAGAAAAGGAGTTTGGAAAAGAGCAGGAAGAGACGGGAGGTGATGGAAAGAGAGGAGAGTGAGGAGGAGAGGAAGAAAAAGAGAGTTGATATGGTAGAAGGGGGGAGAAGGAAGATGGGGACAGAGAGGGGTAGAGAAGGGAAAGGGGAATGGTGAAGAGAGAGGGCCAGAGAGAAAATGTAGTGAAAAGAGCAGAAAGAATAAAATAGGAAGAAGTAGGGACAAGGTGCAAGATGGGGAAATAGAAAGGCAGGAGAAGAAGATGAAGAAGCTGGGGAAGAGAAGAAATGGGGGTGCAAATGGGGCGAGAGAGAAAGACATTGGGAAAAAGACTGGAGAGAGAGAGGAGAAAGTGGAATGATGAAGAGAGAGATAATGTGGAGGGGTGGGAGAGGGAAGAAAGTAAGCTAAGAGTGGCAATAGAGGTAATAGATAGGAAACAGTTGAATGAGGAATGAAGGGTGACAGAGAGACTAAGAGATGATAGACAATATTTTTTTCTTGACCTGATCCTGACATTTGTGAAACTCATAAATCCGACATCTTTAAAGCAGCCAGAATAGCAGAGTGTCTTGCTGCTCACAATGCACAGCAGAGCTGCCAGATACAGTTAATGAAATCTGGATATTGCAGAGGGTTGCAGGTATCAGCTGCTCGTGTCTCCTAATGGCCTGGGCTGGGAGCTCTGCGCTCCTCTCCACATCTGTTATATGTTACTGTGGATAGAAAACGTTGGTACTACCAGCTCATCTCCCACATCCAAACCGCCTTCACTGGAGAATTGTCTGACCTGAGCCTCATCATTTTCCAAATGAGCATGTAAACGCTGCAACCAAATGTTCATTTAATTCCAACGAGAGATCGTTAGACATTTGCTGATCTTTCGTCTTTCTGGAATTCAGCTCTATGCAAAGAAAGAAAAAAATTGATGCAAATTTACTTATGATTATGTTACATATTAACAGCATTTTTTAGGGAAACTATAGTATAAATTGTGGTCGTAGTATCATTTTTCTTCTGAAGTGTACAAATTCTTGTTTATATATTATGTATATAAAATCTTTACTTTCCAAATGAACATTGAATGTAGGGTGTACACAAGAGAAAAGAAAAATCTGGAACCTGGTGACCCCCTAACTACTCAGTTGTACTTAATAGTGTGTATTATTGTGTATTAATTTTTTTTCAAAGATATTTTTCCTATTTCAGTGCTGCTGATCTATGCCAGTCTCTTCTATTCATTTGCTGTCTACATGCACGCCAGCGTCAGCAGGTCATGGTGCTCTTGATCCGAATACTGACTCATGCCAATGCTGAACAGATTTTAAATCTTTTAAGGAAATGAAATGAATAATAAATATTTTTTGTATTCCACCAAACTTTAATCAGATTATTGGTGAATTGACTTATGTACCTGCAGTCAGGTAGGCCATGGCTCTGCATAGTTGGAAAATCTAAATGTGTGACAGTCATCACAGGCGGAGTGGTGGACCCTCTGGTCACTAGCCCACTTGGCACAGATGTATATGTGATCCAGAGTCTAAGGTACCATCCTCCGGCTTCACCAGGGCACCCCGGACTTTAGGAGGCAGTGCCCAAGTTGCAGCCCCCGAACGCAGGGGCTGGTAACTTTTGACTGGTTTGGACCAATGTGTAGTACCAGAGCAAGTGTCAGGAGTGTAGTCAGACAAGCTAAGGTCCGGACAGGCAGCAATCAGGAGTAGTCAGATTAGAGCCAGGGTCAGTATACTGAAGTGTCATTATCATATAATAAGATGAAGATTGGAACCTGGAAAAAGAGCCTGGTGAACTCCCTGTTTAGGCAATGTCCTGCCTCGTCACTTCCTTATATAGGAGAGGTCATGTGGCAAATAACAGGTAATAGAACCCACCACCAGAGGGAGTGCTGGAGCAGAGGTAGCCCAGGTGGTGTTCATACTTATCCCAGCAGATGGCGTGCACTTGGGGAATATTCTAGCCCTCTGGGTTAAAAGGGCAGCTCTCAGGTCACATGATTCAGAACAGGAAGTAAGCAGTGGATAGGATTCCTGGGCAGAGCCGCTGCTGGCTGCAGAGGAATGCAAGGTAGGTGCCACAGAAAAGAGCACAGATCTCAAACAAATTGTCCAGTAAAATTGTAATGCACGCTCCCAGTTTAGAAAAAATATTAAGGAAGCACCATGTTTTTTTTCCATGGCCAGAAGCAGTTCCAGTATCTTGTTTTGTCCCGATCTTCTTGGCATTTTCTAGAAATCCCACAAAAGATTGTAGTGAATGAGCCTTAAAATGGATTTCCACTAAAAATACCACTTCCCATTATTAAGGCCGATCATTAAAAGGCAAAGCACATCTTCATGATCTAGATGGAATTGCGATAACAGGTTTCTGTACTGTACAATACGGCACGCCACGGATTTGACAGCAGTGTAATTACGTTCTTTCAGATTAGGAAGTTTATTCTTAATAAAAAAAGAAAGAAAGAAAAAAAAACATCCAACGGTTTTGAAAGGATATTACTGTTGCTATCAAATATTTCTCCCTAAAAGTTGATAATTTGAAAACTTTTATATTAAAGGACGAATCCTGGAAATGACAGCTGAGTTATCTGGGCCGGGTAATCCCAATCAGTGGAAAAAAAAGGGAAATATCACAGCCCGTCGATGGGGTGACAGCCCGACATGAGTGTGGCATTTTCCAGGCTTGTTAAATGAGCAAGTTGAAGAAAGTTTCTTGACAGCTACAAGTTTCCTGTAGTTCATAATAATATCTCAGAGCTGTGAAACTCAGGAAATGGTGCCACTTTTTTCCAAACTGAAACCTAAAATTTAATTAAGCTTTCTATATAGTTTTTTTTTTATTTTTAAAATCTATTCTGCATTTTCAAAGATGGGGATTATATCTGGCAAGTTTTTATTATATTGAATTTAGGTATCCAAAAAAGCTGGAAAAGCTTCGGCATTTAGTCTGCATATAGTAAAAAGATTGCCGAGCCAATCTTTTTTTTGTTTTTTTTGTTTTTGGATGAAGGGGTCTAATGATCACTGGGGGTAAAGCTGAGATGGGGTCTTGTCTGCATCATCCCCTTGCCCCACTGTAATCCTTAACATTGCCACTGCTACTCTAAACTCCCAAATTGTTGCACCTCTACAAGATCCAATTGGACAGAAATTTGGATAGGAAGAGCCAGGAAGGCCACTCTCCATTTCCAGTGCAGCCATTGGCTTTGTAGCGATGAGGAGATGCTAGAGACTGGGGTATTGATGGCACGTAAAAAAATAGATAAAAATCTCTCTAATACAGCCTCAAAAAAGGCTACGTACACATATGCAAACGACTGCACGATGCATGAACGAGCTCTGTACATACAGCGCCATTCTGCTCTATGAAGAGGGGAGGGGGAGAATGACAGAGCGGCACCCCGCTGTGATCTCTCTCCTTCACTTTCATTACAATTGATCCTCGTCCGTTGTGCGTGGATGCTCCAGGACGGTCGTTCGAGTGATGGACAATGAGCACTGTGCACACGCCGTCAGATTCTCAGCCGATATCAGCCCTGAGGTGATTATCGGATGGGAATCATCTGACGTGTGTATGTAGCTTTAGACCTGCTAAGACCAAGGATTTTATGTCACACCCAAAATGCGATTTACGGCAAAGAAAAAAAAATATACCACTGATAAGATATTGAAATTTTGGTTTACCATTAATTTGTGGACAGCTGACCCTCACACCTATTTGATTTTGTGGCAAAACCATTATTATTATTGGCCTTATATAGTAAAGCTCTTCAAGACTGTTGTGGGAGAACCTGGAGTATACCAGGAAAACTGGAATGGATTTTTTAAAATCATTTGCTATTAGTTGACAAGTCCTAAGCCAGGTTTGTGGATTACCCAGGTTCTTCCATGATTGTCTATCTTCTTCTGTCTTGGAGAGCTTTGATAAATCAGGCCATATGAAGTATATTAATGTAGGGTTGGCTTCCATTGGCTATGGAAATCTTCTGGGAAGGTTTTGGAGGAATCTGTGCCCATTTGTGAGGTCGGACATTAATGTTGCAAAGGAGACCTGGTTTGTAACTCATTCCAAAGGCGTTCTGTAGGGTTGAGGTCAGAGCTCTGTTGGACGTTTTAGTTCCTTCTCAACAAACTGGTCCCACCATGTCTTTAAGGAGCTGGCCTTATAAACAGGGAACAGTGATGCCTGGACATTAAAAGTCTAAACTAGTGTTTCTCAATCTTTTTTCCACTTAGAATTCCGCTTAGATTGTTGGCCATTGGAAAGAATGTCAACCTTACAGATAAAGAACATCAAGAACATCATAGGTGTCATTTAAGCTAACTTGAGAGTTGTAAATTGCCAATGGCTCAAGGAACCCCTAGCAACCTCTGGAAGACCTTAGGGTTCCATGGGGTCCTGGTTGAGAAACATGGGTCCAAACTAGTAGCACTGATATAGAGGGTAATATTTGTTGAATTTCCTTATATATTGTAGTATTACCATAAACTTCAGACATGTTCTCATACTATGGTCATATAGCTAGTAGTGGTGGTCATGTGGCCAATTTAGATGAACACAAATATGCAAAGAGAATGACTTGTATGCAATCATTGGATTTTGTACCAGCTGAAAGCTATTACCTTTTCAAGAAAAAGTTGAGCTAATCTTTCAGAAAATGGTTTGAGCTTTTAAACAAGACATATTTTTTAGAGTCCTGGTCTGCTGCTACTCTGTATTTTACTGGACAAGGTGTTTAGGCGTGAAGATATATCAAGAAAAGCACACATCATCAATCAGATGGGACAATTTTATGTTTTGTGGCTTCTATATGATCTGATGATGAGTGATGTTCTTGATGTTCTGTGTGATGGTCAGCATACTTTAAGAGACCAGTAATGGCTCTTATAAAGTGGCAGCCAAGACAGAGTGATATAGAACTGGTCAGGAAGGAAACATCAAGCTAAAGAAACAGTATTTACCTTTTAGTAAGAATAAATTCCCACAATGTTTATTTTACAATATTTTTATAGGACTTTCACAATTTTACAAGCTCTCTCTCCATATTTGTGTATGAAATAATGAGATTTATTGAAACGCCACCAGGGGGAGTTTCTAATGTACTTATTCTTTGTCTTCCGTAAAATGTTAATTTTTTACAAGTTGGTCTGATTTGATGCGTTACATGAGAGCAGAGCAGGAGAGGGGTTTTATTAAAACATTGGGAGTTATTCATGGCCATAAGGAATTATTTCTGAGTTAGCGATGTCAGTGGGATGACACGCCTTTGTGGTATGTAGATATGAGGGGGGTTTGCCTATTTTGGTGAAATTGCTTCCAATCTGATTGTGGGAGGCCCTTGGTGATGTTGAAATATCAGGATCGGCCGGAAGGAGTGCGATGAGCTGATGGACTCCGTATGGAAGATCGAAGAATCCATGAGGTTAAGTTTCAGAGATCACAAATTGGTGAAAATCCAATGTTTGGTCATGTTGGCTCACATCTTCAGAATGGTTACATCTTCTGGACACCCGGTGTCCAATCTGTGGCCCTTTTGTACTTGTTGCTGCAGGAAGTCCACTATTTCTGCCAATTTTCTGTAGAATGTCCACAGTCTCTGACAGTTTTCTGTGGGATGTTCACAGTCTCTGACAGTCCTCTGTGGGATGTTCACAGTCTCCGACAGTCTATAGTAGGAAGTTTACAGTCTTCAATAGTCTACTGTAGAATGTTCACAGTCTGACACTCTTCTGTGGGATGTTCACATTCTCTGACACTTCTGACACTCGTCTGTGGGATGTTCACAGTCTCTGACACTCGTCTGTGGGATGTTCACAGTCTCTGACACTCGTCTGTGGGATGTTCACAGTCTCCGACAGTCTACTGTAGAATGTTCACAGTCTCTGACACTCTTCTGTGGGATGTTCACAGTCTCCGACAGTCTACTGTAGAATGTTCACAGTCTCTGACACTCTTCTGTGGGATGTTCACAGTCTCCGACAGTCTATTGTAGGAAGTTCACAGTCACTGAGGGTCTTCTGTTGGATGTTCATAGTTTCTAACAGTCTACTATAGAAAGTCCACAGCCTCTGACAGCTCTCTAAAGGAAATCCACAGTATTTCACATTGTTCTGATTCTTGTACCCAGTCTCTGACAGTCTTCTGTAGTGTATATTAGGTCTCTTATAATATTCTGTGGGATGTTCACAGTCTCTTACACTCTTCTGTGGGATGTTCACAGTCTCTTAAACTCTTCTGTGGGATGTTCACAGTCCCTGACAGTCTATTGTAGGAAGTTCACAGTCACTGAGGGTCTTCTCTGGGATGTTCATAGTTTCTAACAGTCTACTATAGAAAGTCCACAGCCTCTGACAGTTCTCTGAAGGAAATCCACTATATTTCACATTGTTCTGATTCTTGTACCCAGTCTCTGACAGTCTTCTGTAGTGTATATTAGGTCTCATAACATTCTGTGGGATGTTCCTAGTCTATGACAGTCTTATATAGCATTTGCGCAGTCTTCTATAGAATGTCTAAAGTCTCTGGCAATCTCTTGTGACACGTCTGCAGTCTCTGCCGGTTTTCTGTTTGATGTTTCTGGGACTCGCAGTCCCTGACAATCCTCTGTGGGAAGTCCGCTGTTTCTTGCAATGGCTTTACTAGTGTGTCTGCAGGCTCCTATAGTGTTCTGCAGGATGTTCTCAGTCTCTTGCAGTCTTCTGTAGCATATCCTCAGTCTCTGACAGTCTTCTGTAGCATGTGGAGTATCTCTGACAGTCTTTTGTAAGATGTTACCAGTCTCTGACACTTTTCTGTAAAATGACAGTCGTCTATTGAACGTCCAAAGTCTCTGACACTATCTCCTGTATCATGTCCGTAGTCTATGACAGTTTTTTGTATGATATTTTCAGTCTTTTATAGTCCTTTTATAGGAAGTCTACATTCTCTGGCAATCTTCTGTAGGAAGTCCTCGGTCTCTTTTAGTCTTCTGTAAGATATGTCCAGTCTCTGTCAGTCCTCACTAGTGTATTACAGTCTCTGACAGTCTTTTATAGGAAGTCTACAGTCTCTGGCAATGTTTTGCAGTGTGTCTGAAGGCTCTGATAGTCTGCAGGAAGTCTCCAGTCTTTCTTAGTCCCCTTTTGGATCTGCCCAGCCTCTTCCAGTCCTCTGTATTGTGTCTCGGACAGTCTTCTGTAGGATTTCCAGTCTCTGACAGTCTTCTGTTTAATGTGCTTATCCTCTAACTGTATCCTGTAAGATTTTCATTCTCTGATCTCTGTCTTCTGCAGCATCACATATACCGAATATATTGTACGGGACCTTGGTGTTATCGGGGGCCACGGGTATTATCACATAAATGAACCACCATTGATCTATTCATAAATTATCACAATTAAAGCACTGATAATCCGGACAGAAGTACCCCAGCCCAACAAGAGAAGCTCCTTCTCCGCTTCTTATCACACCTGTCCCCACCAATTCACAAACAACAAATGTAAAAAGAACATAAAAGATTGGTAAAACATATGCAGAAGATAAGACGAGATGTTCAAAATGAATCTCATGAGTTTTAGTGAATCTTACTGCAGGTTTCATGTGATGATTCCCTCTTTGAAGTTCGACTTATGTTGACAAGGCATCAGATTGTTCTAACAAATTAATTAAATTCATACACCATACTAATGCAAACCACAATGGGAATAACAGATGTTCAGAATATATTAATACGATGGAAGGATTATACTTTGTTATGATCAGTGCCACCAAGTAAAATCTCTAGCTAAGTTTTTGCAGTCTAATATATGATAAACACGGGACTTATCCTGAAACTGATCTGCAAGCAAAGTCTACTGTCCAGCCTAGATGATGCTTTCAGCTCATAATGGTGCTGTTAGGAAACGTTTATCAGGCCCGTGATTCTTTGCTGTGCACCACCGCAGTGTCTAACCCCATTTATTGTGTCCAGTAATGTCACTTGCAGCAGCAAGAAAAAGAAAGAAATAGCAGCGTCCCCTGCTTCCCTTTAGCTGTGCAGCCTGGGATGTGTCTTTTCAGCATCCCCGGCATACTCTGAGGCTGTGCACAGCTGAACGGGATTTTAGGAGCAGATTAGTCCCTGGCTCTATTCTGCCCTGCCATTGGCTGCTGGGACTTTATAGCCTCTCTGCTCCCAGTCACCAGTGCCTGTTGTAGCTTTAAACTAAACTGACCTGCTGCTGGCATGCTTTTATTAGATGTACAGTTCCTGACCCTTGCATGGTATGCTGACCTTGTGCTGTGACCCGACTCTGCTTTGTATTTCCCCTTGGATACTTCCTCTGGTGGACAGGTTCCCTGTGTATGATCTCTGGCTTAGTATTCTGGATTTGCCTCTTGTCCTTGGCTCCTGATCCTCTGACGGTCCCTCTCCAGACACCATCCCTTATGCACAGAAGTCCTGGGGGTAGCCTTGTCCTGGGACGGTGCTTTCTATAGACAAAGACTGTGGCGTTAGATTAGGAGACTGGCGTCTGGCGAGTACTGGCGCTGGACCAGGGTCTTACAGGTGCCAGGTAAGATATGTGGCATTGGCAGAATATACACACAGCTGAGGAATTCAGAGCCATCCATCTTCATCCCCTACACACTCCCCCTGCTCTATTCAACAAAAGCCATTTTTCCATTTGAGAGCGATAGTCCAAAAGTAAACATCTCCTGCTTTGCACATAACTCCACAAGATAAAGAATTTTTTAATATAATATATGTTTTTTTTGCCTAATATGATCCCCAACATTCATCTCAGGTGATAATAAAACATTTCATGTGTAAAGTCACCTTTAAAAAATAAAATCCAACCTGCTTATTAAGCTTTTTTTCTGCCCGGTTTGATGGCTAACCTTTCTCAGCAAAAGCAGCACAATGGATGAAAAGGATGAATCTGTCTTTTCATTCATTACATGCCTTAAAAAAAGTGAGGAAAACCTGCCAACAAACCCATAAGGATATTGTAATTTTTTCCTCGTCGTTCATTAATCTTCTATCAATCTTTCGATGAAAAATCCCACTTTCATGCAAAGCTCAGACATTTTCTCCTAAAAACCACATCAGGCCGGGTCATTTTTTCTGCACATGGAAACGCTGAGAGGCGCTTATTACCACAATAACATTCTTCCTGTTTTTTAAATTGAAAACTAACAACGGGGCTTTGAGGGAAAACATTTATTAGGAAGCGATGGGATGGCGGGTTGTGGTTTGTTGTGACTGTGTAATACCAGGAAAATGACTTGAAATTATTGGCCGGGTTATAAAGGACAAGGCAGAAATGTGTTTTTGTAGGCCAAGAAGACAAGAAGCAGCCATGAGGATTCTTCATAGGATAAACAAGTGGCCATAACAGACCTAGAAATAAAAGCAAGGCACGCTTTGAGATTTAATAATCAGTATGACGCTTACCAAGAAACGTTTTCAAAACTGCCCCTAGGAAATAAACATAAAATATATCTAAAGTCAAAACAGGTTTTCATTTTAGTATATCTTAATATTTTTTTCTGTATTGTCACCAAAATTGGTAAAAAAAGGCTTGTAGATTTTCTATGACCATTCTATCTTTTCAAACTAGTGGCACATCCCTGAAACGTGATTACTAAAATTACCAGGGAAGAGGAAGTGGCAAATATACCAATTTATAGGAAGATGTCTTAAAACAGACCTATCACTACATATTATATGGCAGGCAATTATTGAAATAATGAACCAAGCAGGTGATCGACTCTTCATATCAATTTCAATAACTTTCAGGTGTATTGTTGGGAAGTCGTATCATTACACTGGAGACTTACCACATCTGTGTGTGCCTGGGGTTTCTTGAAGGGTATCAAAAGATGACCTCACGGAATATTGGCTGGATACTAGGGTTTCTTTCAAAGATGGGAATTTTCTGTATGTGAAACTGGGATGTTCACCCATAAATGTCACTGTTTTTGGGTCAGGTCGTAGAATTCCTCAATGTTTGTGGAGGATCGCTAAAACATTTTTGTGTTGTTTACTAAAAGTTGTGATAACTCTTGTTGTGATATGTATATTTCTGTAGGTGAAATGAGGGATTGGCGGTCCAAGGTTTTTGCTTTGAATGGAATCCTCCGTATGAGGGGATATGGATGAGCACTTGTTGCGTGTAAGATTGTGTTTCCGGCAGTATTTTTTCCGGGAATTGTGGTGCTGATTTTGCCTCTGGTATCTTTAGGAATGAAGGTGTAATTTGATGGCTTCTCAAATTAAAAGCAAAGCCACTGAACCTAAACCTAAAGAAGGGGAAGGAATGCTAGGGGGGATCTGAAGGGCATCAGAAAAGGTTTAAAAGCTTTTATTTTTTCCTTACATTTTTTTACAGATTTACAGAAAAAAGACATGCGTATTGTTATGGTTTTTTACTTGTGACATGTTCCCTCGAGTCCCGCTGGCCCACCCCCCCTTTGATTATGTTAGTGACAATACCATCTTTACAGACTTTTTAAATAACTGTATTTTAACCTTAATTTAAGGACACTGAATACTTCTTTTTTTTTTTGCAAAATTTTCTTTATTAATGAACTATACATTGGAAAAGGAGGCCCTTGGGATTGACACAAGGCTTCTTTCTGTTCTTACTTACTGTACTAACTGTCCCTTGTCTATTGTTTTACCCCATTTGTAGTTCTGCCTAGCTAATCTTTTGTTTCAATTATTCATCTGACCTGGGACTGTGACCTCACTTTTCTATGTTGTGATTTAGCAACTCAGCTTGGTCATGAACCCGCCCCCACCTTCTGACTGGACGATGAACGAGCACCACCCAACCTATGAGCTCATTACACAGCTCAATGTATGCATATTCATATACATCAATCCACTGTAAACTCATTGACATCTACATAGGAACGAAGCCTATTGAGGTCCATGTAACAGTGTTTATATAGAGGGGCCCTAGCAGCACCCTATTGACCCATGTGTAGTAAATCCCAAGGGACACTTGGGCAGATGAAAAGTTTGCCCATAGTTCTATGCCTATCCCTCTGTATATGTATGTTGTGGGGCAAATTAAAAAATAAGTTAAAGGAAATGCCCATTTATAGGCACCAACAAGCCCTAATCTGAACCCTGTAATTTAGCCAATTAGAAGAAACGAACATAAAAACAAATGCGGGCAGCTATACTTGCTCAATTGTTACTTTTTAAGGAGCATATAACTAGGACAAAGGCATCCATGTGACTGTCTTTTAATATTACTGAATTTAGTTAAAGAATAAGTTGCACAATATCAAATACACAAATAAAAAACAAATTAAAATAAATCTAATAGTGATAAAACCCCAATGATGTAAGAAGATCTACACCATGATTATAATAAAGCGGGTGTAATATTGTCCTGGCTGCCTTTCAGGTTTCTTTTCATAAAGTCCAATTAGAAAAATGATCCTTTTAAGGAGACCCCCGATACATATCAGTGAAAAAGCCATCATAGCCCTCATTTCAAATAACGTCTTTAACTGTGAAAGTCAATCTGAGCTCATTTATTGAAGAGAATCCCTGAGTGAATGTTCCCATCTGCCAGGTGACTATATGTGAATCTGAGGATGTGGAGGGAATTTGGACCTGTATATAATATACTTTGGTTACTTTTTAAAGACTGTGGTTGTTGTCTCCATTATCTTCATTTTCTCTAATTTTAGAATATTACTGATAAACACTTCCACCAACCGTTCCCAACAAATTATTTGTCAATGGGTTCAAAGTTCTGGTGATCGGACACTCCAATATATTGTACACATTTTTAACCAATTTCTAATCCATTAATGGGGCCATTTTTTAAAATTATTTTTATGTTTGGATAGAGTGGCGAGTTCAGAGAATGGGGGTTGCACTTTTCTGTGAGTCCATGGTGGGGAGGGTAGAACCTTGATGCCCTGGGCTCACAGAATGATTAGGTGGGCAGGTTACATAAGGTTATGATTCCTTTGCAGGACCTGGTTACCCTGGAAGAACATTGCACATTTCTGTCCATGATGGCGGGGACAGCAGCTTGATGTTTTGTGATCAAACACAACATGATGAGGGTCCAACCCATAATGCCCTGGGCTTGCTAGAAAGGGGACTGCAAAATCCTCCACGGCGTTGGGAGTAGAACCTGCATGTGGTCATTCCTTTGTGTGCGTTTGACAAATATATGATTCCATAGTGGAACCCTGATGCCCTGGGCCCCCAGGAAATTGGGTTGCACATTCCAATGAATCCATGTTGGAGGGAGCAGAACCTTGATGCCCCAGGCCCATAAAAAATGGGTTGAACATTTTTGTAAGGCACTGGTGGACGAACCACAGTGCATTGGGCTCACCTGGATATGGGTTGCATTTTCATATGATTCATCAGTGGTGAGAGTAGAATCTGGATGCCCTGGGCTCAGAGAATGTGGAGAGTCCATTCCATTAATTGGGTTTCATAATTATATAATTCTGTTGTGGAACCTCGATGCCCTGGGATCACGGGAAAGTGGGTTGCACATTAATGTGAAGCCATGTTAGAGGGGGCATAACCTTAATGCCCTGGGCTCACGAAAATGGGTTGATTATTCTTGTGAGTCTCTGGTGGAGGTGGAAGAACCTTGATGCCCTGAGCTTATCGAATGCGGGTTGAATAATACTTTAAGTCCATAGTAATTGGGGTTAAAAGTAAAGTGGGTTGCATAACCCTATGATTCCTCAGTGGTGGGGCTAGAACCTAGATGCCATGGGCTCACAGAATTTGGGATGACCATTTCTGTAAATAGATTGCATGATACTATAATTCCATGGTGGAACCTTATTGTCTTAGGGCTCATAGGGCTGGGGTTTGTACATTCCTGAGGATCCACATTGGTGGAGGCAGAACCTTGACATTCTGGTCTGACAGGAAGTGAGTTAAATGATTTGTCATTCAACCAAGAAAAGGAGAGATGGAGCTAAATCAACCAGTCTGCATAGGATAGCACCAGATATTGGTTGAATATAGCAACCCAATAATGATAGCACCTTTCTTCAGTCAACTTTGAGTAACCACCGATCAATTAGGTTGGCCAGCCTTTACTCACCATAATTACCTATATACATAAAGCTGGGCCAGAATTATTGGTTGGTGGAAACTGGGGGTTGATCAAAGAGAGGGTTAAGAGTGGGGTAAGAGTACCTAAAAAGAAGAGGACCTGTCCTTATAAATGCAGAACACTGTAGATCAGAGTTCACCAACCCCCGGTCCGAGGCCCGCTAGTGCGGTCTGACAGGTGGACCCACCAGTGGGGTCAGGAGATAGACCCCGGTTGGGGGGGCGCACCGGACAGAGCCACGGACCACGTCTCCGGGAGACATCGCAGGGTCAGGGAGGTTGGCGGGTTGTGGCTCCGGCCCAGATCTCGATGCACATCTTGCTTCCAACAGATTGTAGCATGGCAAGAAAAGAGTGCCCACCAGTGATAGACTTTCCAGATCAAGCAGAAAGCCCATATTTACTAATTTTGGGATATATCAAGTGACTGCTGCTGATATTTAAAATTGCAAAGCAATTCCTCTGGTATTTATCACCATGGTAGAACCCTCTAGGTTTTGTTCTCAGTTTATTAAGCCTTTTACACAAACCATGGCCACATTGCAATACCCATCCCTATATTATGAAAGGCAATTTTGTAAATACAATACAGCCGAGCCCTCCCGGCCCTTGTATGTATTTCATCCATTAATGAAAAGTAACCTGCTCCAAATTGTCCATTTGATTCCACTTACAGATTTATTTCTCCAAAGCCGGGAATGATATGGTGAACTCGGCAGGGAGAGAGGCCGAAGAAAAAACAGTAATAAAGTGACTGGAAATGAAATGTGGAGCAGCACGGAGAATATAAAGCTTGTCAATGTTAGATGGTAATCAGTTCTGTTTACATAAGCGTGAATCCAGATCTATAACATCATCTGAGCCGTCACCAGGATCCCCATGCTGAGCTTTATCAATTTTCACATGACAGAGTGCGATGTGAATGTCGGGGGAATGAGGAGACATGTTACATATGATCCTGTTCAGAGGTGCGAGAAAAATTGACTTTCCTGTCAAAGTTCCATTTCGCAATTATTTAAAGGAAAGTTCAACATTTTAACCCAAGAAAATGTAATAAAAAAAGAGTTCCGAGTTTATCTTTTGCTTCGCCCATCGCTGTTTTCACATTTACAGGTTTATAAAGGGCTCCAATTATATTTCCCTCAAATATCAATTAATGTCATTGAAACACATGGACCTGGAAGATTCCCATAAAGGAATGTCTGATTTTCTGTTTTAATGGTCCAAATAGCTGTCCATTTATTTTTATTTGTACAAATTGTTATTTTTTTTTATATCGCCTTTTTCAACATCTGGTAAATGTAATTTGCAAAAAAAACTTCTTTCTTTTAGGGAAGCCCAGCACTGGTTTTGTAGCCATCACAGGATTGGTATGTTACAATATATTACATTTATGTTCTTGGGTTTAGATAGAATTCAAGATCTTAAAGCAGGACTGTCATTAAAATAAAGAAATGGCACCTTTACTTCAACCGATCCCCCTGACCCCTCCACCATTGGCCTTGATCTGGTCCTGTGCTGTCCTGAATCCTTCATTCCTCTACACTGGGCACCTCCATCTTCTTCTGGGTTTGTCTTCTTATACAATCTACTGGCCAGGTGTGAGATAGGTGACGTGCTTCCAGAAAATGTAAAAAAATACACCGCTGTGAGATCAGCATTTTTTTTTTTAAAAGCCCCACCTGCTTATAACAGAGATCAAGCATGCACATAAGGAGCAGTCCGAAGCCTCCTAAGTGACGGAGGTATCCCAGGAGCCTTTGCACTCCCATTCAGTCTTTACTGCCGCGGCAAGGGGAGAGGCTTCCCCTTTTTAGGAAAAAAAATACATTTTTACTTCCTATAAAAGTGTTATCTTCCCTTTTATATAAAGTAAAAATTTTAGGAATAATATAGCAAGAAGAAAATCAATATTAAAAAATTGTTACAATTTTAAGGGGAGACCTCCTCTTCTGTCTTTACTGCTGCAGCAGACTGAATAGGAAGCCGGCCTGAGATATCTATGTCACGTACCCAGAAGGCTGCGGGCTGCTCCTTCTGCCCATGCCTAATCTCGGCCACGACAGAATGAGCTTTCTACTACTGAAAAAAAAGTGCCGATCTCAGGCACGTGCACTTTTTTTTTTTACATTTTCTCGAATCACGTCACCCGATCCTGCACCTACGCAGATCTGGTGACATCAGCAGAAGAACCAGGGAGAAGAAGAAGATGGCCACACCTGGTTTCACCTGGTGCAAAGAAGAAAGACAGACGGACTTGACTAGGATCACGGAGGGATTGATGGCTTTCCACCTGTGATTTTTTTTTGATAGTTCCACTTTAAGGTTATATACATTATATTTCTAGGTTTGATTCAATAAAATTTCAAATCCAATTTTTCCAATAAAAATCCGAGAATTCTCATAGATTGATCCAAAATTGATATGAGATGAACTTCCTTTTCCTTGATCATTTTTAGGCTATGGGTGTTCCCCAACAATCAGCCTGCTATGCCTGTTGTACCTGTAAATGTCCGGGAACGCTCCAATTGGTTGGCAAATGCCCATCTCAGTGCTGAATCTGCTGGATGTATGGCGGTAACCTGGTCAATGATTGATCAAGGAGATGGGGGTTATTATACTAGTTGGGCACCCAATGACTAGCCTTTAATTCATAAGGGGTAAGGAAGTTGTGTCTGGGATGGGGGGAAGAGGAGACATTTCTCCAAAGGGAGTAATTTTTGATAATGGTCTGGAAAGCTGAGGTCACAATTATTCCATGTTTCTTTGTGTGATCCAAAAATAAGAAGTTTGTTGGTAATACAGAAGTTTTACTTTACTGAGTAGTTTCCAGCAGCATCAGTGCATCAGACGCTCTGGCATGTGGACTTTTTGTATGATCCAACAACTGCATTGGTGGACTGCTGTTGATTGCGTCAAGGGGTGGTTACTTTCTTGCTCAGCTCCCCAAAACTGACCCCCTCTTCTGTCCCATCTGAGGTCCTGGATGGAGATTGATTTTATAGCATATAGAAGTTTCAGGTGACTGATATATCCCCTGAAGAAGCAAGAGCTCCTGCGAAATGCCTTGGGATTTTTTAATATTGAACTGTCAGAATGTGATGTCATATGATGAATTCTAGGAATGATGATATTTCTCTTTTTGTGTGATTAATGTATTCCAATAGCAATATTTTTATTTTAAACCTAAAACAAAATTTCTAATTTCTTTCATGCTTTAGCCACAGAAGTTCTCCACTTTTTTAGGTTGAACTCACTTTTTGGTCTTATATTTATCTTATAGTTTTAAACAAAAAAAATAATGTCTTTCGTTGAGTAGTCGGATTATGAGAAACCATAACCCATAGATGTTTCTTCTTTGTGGCATGACTCTGTAGATTCATTCCTATTTCTCTCCTGTTTCTCCAATATACCACCCCCGGTTACCATTATTAGATTCAATAGGCCACATAAGTGGAGGTGCTGCTGCATGATTCAATAATACTGAAGGTTCCTTTTGTGTGTTTGAGGCTTTTAAAGGAATTGATCTGGCTGCACATTTATTTGTTGCAAGGCTTTGTAGTGAGATTGAAGTTTCTTGTTGATTAATTTATGTCTGAGGATGCCAATGGAAAAGAGGATGAGTGGAGATCTTCCAATAGGGAACTCCAGTTACAACTGTCTAATGCTGGCTCTCCACTGGCCAATAGGTGCACAGATGGTAATTAAGATTTTATTTTATATTCTTCCGTAGCCACAATTTTCTTAAATTTTGATGACATATTTAAAAACAAATGTAGAAAAGATCTTTGAGTTTCCTGTACACACTTTTACTTTCCTGAAGTTGTGTGTGCTACAAACTATAGTTGAAGGCAATTTTAGTAATAGTGATGAAGGGAATGATTGTAAATAAATTGATTTTACTGAGAAATTACCAAAATTGATTTCCATTTTGGTCATTGTGAGGCTTGGATGAAATTTGCTTAAAATGATTTCTTTTTTTTATCTAGAGGGGATTTAAGGTAGTTTTGTTTTTTTATGTTTAGCATTTTAATGGAGTCTTGGTAGAAATGTCTTTACCCAAGATTAGCCCAACCTTTACTCAAAATGTACACTTTTTTAGTAAAAGTTTTCAAGTAAAAAATGTATCAATCAACTTAGACTTAGATTATTTTTTTGCAAATAGATATGTTGTGTTCAAGTTTCCAACCAATATATCAAACGTCCCACATCCCAGCTAACTTTATAGCTAAATAAACAGCAACAAAGACAAAAATTGGGACTTTAACAGCACAATAGATAAAATAAATAAACTTTATTTATACACACAATAGTGTGTATCAATTTGGATTCAACGCGTTTTGTGGATATTTACGTCCGCTTCATCAGGAATCAGTTTAAAGATCCTAAATCCAAAATGGACAGTATGTCCTTGCATAAAGTTCCAATTTTTGTTAGTTATTTTGCTCGATGATTTTTTTGTCAAGCACAAAAATTCATAAAAGGAGTTTGCATACCCTTAAAATCCCCATGGAACCCATGGCAAGGACACAAATCTAAACTGAAACTCTAATTTTCAGCATTAGGATTTGTGTTCGATTTTAAACCATGACATGTTTGTTGGAGCCAGGTGGCTGGGCTAAGTATTCCAGAAACTTCTGATTTGCTGGGGGTTTCATCCATCACTCAATGAAATATCTGGGGAGTGGCAGTTCTGAGGTCAAAAAGTCCTTGTTGATTCCAGAGGTCAGAAAAGAATAGTCAGACCTTTATGAGCTGATAGAAAGGCAACTCAAATGACCACTCATTATACCCGAGTATAAATTCATATTTAAGTAATAAGTAGAGCTGGCATTTAAACAAAACAACGTCTATGAACACCCAACATGTTAACTTGGGCTACAGCAGCAGGAGACCACACTGGATAGCACTCCTGTCAGCTATGAACAGACACTTGGGCTACAATTTGCACAAACCCACCAATATTGGGCAGGAGAAATTTGGAAAAACATTGCTTGATCTCTTCTGTAATATTCAGATAGGAGGGTCAGAATTTGGCATCAACAATATGGCAGCATGGATCCGTCCTGCCTTGTATGAATAGATCGGGTTGATGGCGGTGTAATAGTGCGAGTGGTATTTTCCTGGCACATTTTGAGCCACTGAGCATTGAATGCCACAGCCTCCTTTAGTATTGTTGCTGACCCGTGTTCATTCCATTATGATCGCAGTTTCCCCAACTTCTGATAGCTACTTCCTGCACGTTACCACGTATGACAAAGTTCAAATCATCTCAAACCGGTTTCTTGCTCATGACAATGAGGTGACCGGACTCAAATGGCCTCCACACTCACCAGATCCCCATCCAATAGTACGCCTTCGATGTGGTGGAGCAGGAGATTCTGAAGAATGTTTCTGGCACCTTGTTCAATAAAGAATTATGACGGTTCTGAAAGCAGAAGGGGGTCCTACCCAATACTAGAAAGTGGCTGATGAGTGTACGTGTTTACCATTCCATAATACATTCCAAGAGGCACTCAGGTATTAGGGTGCATTCCCCATCCCCCTTTTCTGTCCAAGTAACCACTGTTTTCATATCCGAAAATATTAGGAATAAAATAGAAGAAAAAAAAGTTTTTAAATGATTTTGTGTTTCAAACTTTATTATACTCATACTATTATATTATACTGTAAAATAAATTTTCATGAAAAACAATGTACCGCTTTTTGGAAAGAAATGAACCACCAGGGAGGTTAACCAATTTAAAAGAAATGTAGATAAAAGCACATAAAGTCAAAAATGTTGAAGTTGAATTAGTTACTGTGCCCCTGGACT
This sequence comes from Pyxicephalus adspersus, assembly GCF_032062135.1. Classification (NCBI taxonomy): domain Eukaryota; kingdom Metazoa; phylum Chordata; class Amphibia; order Anura; family Pyxicephalidae; genus Pyxicephalus; species Pyxicephalus adspersus. The sequence goes on along the minus strand of NC_092867.1, from coordinate 2,676,189 downwards.
GTGCAATCCCTATGTAATTACAAGGGCTGTAAAATATATTCATAACACCTCACGGGCCGGGCAGGGGAGTCCACAGTCTATGCTGAGCTCCTCTCCCAAACAGTTTTTCCCTAACTTTTGTTATCAGTTACCCTCTGCCACTGCTGATGGCAGTGCATAGCACCACATCTCACACTCTGTATCAGCACAGCTTTTCCAAGCATAACTTTTGTAAGTTTTAATAGTCAACTTCTCCTGATGAGCCAGTTTATTCATCCGAGAAAAGTGCAGAATCTGCGTGGGTGAAAAACTATTGTAAAATGAGTACCAGTGGTTCCATTATGCATAGGTTGCTGTAATTTTGCACTTCTGTCTATTAACAGATCACATGTAAATGGTATATTGCCAGGCAACTACATTGATTTTATAAAATATATCAGTTCTTTTTATGTTTTTAATATGTTGTTTTGGAAAATATTATGCCTTGAAAATGCTTTTGGTCTTGTTTTATGGATAAATGTACTTTTGAGGTATAGCATATTAACTCTGAAACTGGGCACCTTTTGTTGTTTGTTCTATGTTTAAAGAGAACATAAAGTCAGCAGCTCCAAGTAATGTTCTTGTGGTATATAAAAGAATTATATCTATCAGTTTATAAAGCGCTGTCTTCCAGCCACCCAATCTCTTCCCAACTTTGCTTTTTTCAATGCCGCCATCTTGGATTTAGTAGCCGGCTGCTTCTTTCAGAGTTTCACATTCAGCCTCCTACTGATGTGCAGCTTTGCATGCATGCAATCAACAGATCTAAAACCTCCTGGGATGTGTACATCACACATCCAAGGAGGTTTCATGAAGTCTACCTGCATACACAATCAGCAGAGGGCTGTGCTTCTATCTCTGTCACCAAGCAGTGAGATCATTCTGATCTCTTGCCATGAATGCGTTGATGAACTTTGCAAACATGTAGGACAAACGCTGACACTCTCTACCGTTACCGTTTAATGCCGTTGTGTTTTCTCTCATTTGCAGAAATCATGAGAAGTATAAAAGTTGAGCAACGCGTCAATTTTATATTTGTAGTAAAAATTTACAGCAGAGCAAAAAGAGAGCCACAAGGAAATTTGTGCTGACATTCTGCAGTAACTTGAGTTGGAGCCGAACCTTTTCCATAAAGTCATCACTTGGTGCCGAAACCCGGATCTTCCAGTATGATCCTGAAACCAAACCACAGTCACTGGAAACACCTTCATCACCAAGAACCAAAAAAGTCCAAACTCACAGCCATGTCATCGTGTTTTGTGACATGAAGGCGCCATTTTGGCAGAATGGGTTCCAGAAGACACAACAGTGACCCAACATTATTATAAGGAAGACAAAGCTGAGAGAAACAGTCAGGAAAAGACGGCAGAAATGTGGGAAATGGTTTCATTCTTCATCAGGACAATGCTCCTTCTCACACAGCACTTTCTGTGACCGACAAACACATTACTACGCTGGAACATCCTCCATAGTCACCAGATTTGGCACCTTGGGACCTTTTTTTTTTTTTCCCAATTTGATATCGGTGATAAAGGAACTTTACTTTACTGACGCTTTGTGTCAATGCAGGAAAGAAAAAACATCAGAAACTGATCTGCTCCACACGTTCCACCAGTGAAAACCAAGACAGCAACTGTGCTTCATTGTGAATTGAGAGAATATTGAAGGGTCAAACATTGGAATTATCATAGAAATAAATAAAAGTTATTATATCACTCTTATTCATATATATTGTGTGGCCCTTTAGTGATATGGTCTGTAGATATAAGTGAACTGGAACAACGTGGTTATCACCTATTGTCTTTTTCACCCGGCATTTAATTAGCATTCCCTAGGAATGCCAAAGTTAGATTTTCCTAGATGTTCTAGCATTGGGGCATCATATCAGCCAAGTTTCCACTTTTAGGTTTGTATGATTTGGCAAAAAGGGACAGGTGGTAGAACATGGACAGGTGAGTTGGCCAAGTTTAGTTCCACTTTATTTCCCACTCCTTCTTTTCATTTATTTAAATCATTTGCTTGGGAAACAGTAAACACTTAACATGAAATGTTAAAGTTTTTTGTAGGCCACAAGCATTCGTTAAAAAACCAAGTAATGCTTTTAATGTATTATAATCTTTCCTGTAGTCTCCAATTTTGATTCATAACAATTTCTTTAAATCTTTATTTTTACATTTCCTGTGTTAAACTAAAAAAAAAAATATTGCACCAGATTACAAGTCATGCTGTGAGCCTGTGGGCCTTGCTGGATTTAAAGTGCTGAAAAACGATGCAATTTATACTTGTTTACAGCAGACGTCAGCCCTGCTCATAATTGGAATAGACTGCGGGAAAATCATGGCTGGTCAAAGCATCAACCGAGAGTTTACCATAATTTTCCAACTGCATATTAACACAAGTGGAGAAAATGTTAGACTTGTGATTGGTTATCTATTGAACTCTGTTGATTAAAGATCAGCTCTAACATTAGTTAAGGTAGAATTGGCAATGGTTAGGATACCTATTAATGATATTCGGCCATCTGTCTATTTGATGGACATCCAACACAACATCAAGTGGATACAACCTAAAGGGTTGCTGAAGAAGAAACTAAACTCCAGGATCTAGGTCACTTTCCACCTTCAGCTCACTTTCCATATCATAATTAAAATGCTTTTTTTCTCTTTTTATTGCTGATGATGTAATTGGCCATATCGCCAGGCTATTATTTTCCCTGGCACCCATTGGAGGATCTAAACAACTTCCACACATGCCAGACCCATTTTGTCCAAAACTGTCCTGTCATACATGGCGCTGACAAGAATGACATCAAATAGATGAGCAAGGATTGGTGGAAACAATTGCCAATCGAGAGGGGAGGGCTTGATATTGCTTGTAGTCCATCGGCCTGGGAATGAGGAAGGGTTATCAGAGTTGCTGAAACATCTCATACTCAGTTTGTGGAATGCAGAGAGTGCAGGTATGTAAAACTACGTACAGATAATTGTTGACCAAGACAAAAGTTCTTGGTTGTCTTGGGTGAAAATAAAGAGCAGTGATTCCCAACTAGGGTTCCCTCAGAGGTTTCTAGGGTTTCCTTGAGCAATTTGTGCCTCTTTAGGTCAGTTTAAGTGACACCAATTATTTTTTTTTGACTATCTGTAGGGGAGGGGGGCATTCTTCCCAATGATCAGCAATGTAAAAGGAATTCTTCCTACTGACCACTACACAAATAAACTGTGATTAAAACAGGGGTTCCCTGAAGACCTGAAACTGATCCTGTTATTTCGAGGGTTTCTCCATGTTAAATGGGTTGAAAATCACTGATCTAGAGTCTGTATGTTGGCCCTAAATGTCATGGAGCGATGCACCATGGTGGTATCTGTAACTGACTTCATTTGGGATCGAGTTCTGGTCTCCTCACTTTAGAACTCTTACCTTGCATGGCTGCCACTAAGACTTTTAATACCTGGCCTGATGTTTGCATAGTGATTGCTGGATCCTGATTACTTGCACCTGTTCCTGTGACCATTTAGGATGATTGTACATTTTAGACCAGCAGATGGAAGGTGTTGATCTTCTCTTAGTTCGGTTGTTGATCATTTCTGTTCGGCAGGAGGTTTAATCAGTGTGCTGGAAGAAATAGATAAGAGATTGGAGTGTGAGAAGGCTGAAAATGCATAGAAACTGAGGATTCAGGTCAGAACAGCAGAACCATGCCCACAGGAAACAACACCAGCCGCAGCAACACCAACCGCAGGAATACAACATGGCGTCCACCACCAATGGACAGCAGAACACAAGCCCTAATGAGGGAATTGCAATCAATCTGAAGAGCTTCAGGAAAGCCAGTGGGAAAATTTCCAACTTTCCCAATTGATCACAGAAACAAGTGCAAGTAAATAGATAATCAGGATCCAGGGAGCAAATATCAAACCGGCAAGGGCAAGGTTCATTCCCAAGCAGGTTCGGATTTGATAGTCACGTTGTTGACTGTTTGGTCATAACTAAACACCTAAATTGGATGAACGCTATTGTTTTCAATGGTGGGCACGCAGCAGGGTGCCTCCCGCAAAAATTTTTTGAGGGTGGGCTTTTGATGATGAGAGCTGTGGATCTTGTTGCAGAACGTGTGTTGTAACAACCTTGTGAGGTTTTCATTAGAAGCCTGTGTGATAGGTTGACAACAAAGTAACACATTTGGGGAACAAGGGCAGGGCATTGATGCCCTAGGAAGTACCAGAACAAGGACTATTATGGCAGAATCACGGGGTATTATTTTATTATAAAATGCTGCAGATTACAAATCACATTTGCTAATATCAATGATAATAATTTATATTTATTAACATCGCAAAGTGACTTTTGTATCTTTTCTTGTAAAATGGAATTGTCCTTTAAGTGTTGAAAGATTCAGTTTCACAGCTGTAATAATCAGGTCAGGATCCAGCCAGAGATTACACACAGCTGATTACCCCCATATTCTTTACCTGGGTGATTGGAGATTCACCGTGTGCTACCGCTAATCTAATTTTACTCTTCAGCGGAGGGGGACTGGGCACCGACGTTTAATGTATAAGATCGTGCTTTGATTATATGAGAGCAAAGCGTCTGAACGTAACGCTAATCGCGCAGCCAACAATGAAAATTATACTAAGGGCTTGATGTCAAAGTCACTCAATGAGAACATGCTGAAACCAGAATAAGACATATGGGACATGACAAAGAGATGTGCAGAAAGGAGGAAATTCTGTGTGTTTTCAAGAGTACCTGTCATCAAAGAATATACTAGAAACATTGCTAGGTGGCATTAGGCTCTGAGAATTCTCTGGGACCCCCTGAGCTAAAGCAACTTTTAATATAACCTTTATTTTCTTATCTGCAATGGACAATTTTGTGTTGCATGTATAGATCTGGGACCAATGTAGCATCCCATGCCTGTTGTGTGCCTTCCAACATGTAGAAAATCCTATTTAGAGACGAGCGAGAATGTTTTTGGCAATCTCGTGGAAACTTCCTCGAACTTCCAATGGTTCTGTGATTTCGCCAAACCATCGGCAGAGGAAATTAAAACAGGAGGATTCCCAGAGCTGCATTCTGCCCATGGAATCCTTCTGTTTGCGATCCCCGGGGCACTTGAGGTTTATTATGATGCAGCCCTGGAAATCCTCCCGATCGGGGGATCCCAGGGCACTTGAGGTTAATTAGCCTCTAGTGCCCCGGGGATCGCACACTCTTCTGAATGAATGCAGCCACAGATGCAATCATTTGGAAGATGCCTGGCAAAGCAGGGCTGCAAAGCTGCATGATGCAGCCCTTGAATCAGAAGACCGTTCTCACTTACAATTTCGGTAAGCGAGAAAGGCCTGTTTGCTGCCAGATCTAACTTAATATTCTCGCTCCCTCATTCCAAATCCTATTACCGTGATCACCCTATACTTTTTATTGAGTTTTGGCTGTCAGAAGCACAGTCCCTGGATCCATGGATTATAGGCTTGCCCTCAATTGCTATGAATGAAATCTTTATCGCTCCAGGTTGGTCCACTTTTGCCCACCCTGCTGAGCAGCCAGGTGCAGCTCATCACGATGAGGACCACAATGGCAAGAATGGATATTAGAACAATTAGGCTTAATGCAAACTTCTTTATTATAGAAAAACCCCATACATACCTGCAAAAATTGTCCTATGCATTTTAGCGACACAATGTCATGCACTTCAGGCAAATTTGCTTTATCATTGAAACTACAAATAGGTTTGCTTGCCTGGTATGTACTCAATTTTCCTTTAATAAAGAAGTTTCTAATAGTAATTGACATGTACATAATGTGTACATGTCAATGTAACCTGCCCAGTAATGCCCAAACCCTTTTACTACCCTCACTTTGTTTGTTAGAAAGCAATGGTTCTCCAGTTCATTGGTGGCAGCAAATGGTGGCCTATGACCCATTATTTTTGTGGAAGGTTACATTGCCACAAATTGAAAAATAAATAAATGTCCAGCTTTTTCAGGTATTGGGAAGCATGTGATTCTTGTGCCTTCCCATTCCCATTTGACAATGTTGGTGGATGATTATTGTCATAGAGCGGTTTCTGCATATTTTGGTGCACTAGACAATTTACCAATTATCATCCCCCCACCACTACCACCCAATAATCAATCAATACAAAGCAATTGTTCACGTACAACAATTAACAAAATATACAGGATCAAGGGCTTTCCAGTGTCTTTTTTGTGCTACTGAACCACCTATTTAGTGCCCATTAGCATCATCAACCTATGTGCCCAATCTTGAGCCCTTTATCCAGTTCCTGTAATCCTTGTTTGCTCAAAGCCTCTTTTCTAGATGGACAATTCATTACTCACACAATTCATGGACAGGCCAGCATGCAAGTGTCTTACAAACCTCCAAGACAAGCCAGGCTCTACTTGTCAGTGTTGGTTTATCCGTGTATGTATTTGTACATACAGAACTAAGCCTAGCAGAATTTAGGGTGTACAGGTGCAACACTTTGGGGGGGGGGGGGTGGTGTTTGAGATACCAATAAATAAGCCCTCTCATTTGGTGCCTCCACCACTAGGGGTCACCATGGTTTCCCTACCACAAGACCTAGGTTGCCATGGCCCTCATTCCTGTGTGAGCTCCAATAAGTTTTTGCATAGGGCTCTGTGAGTAAGGCAATGAAATGATCCCTCTACAATGCTATGAGAAGCCAATTACTGGGTACCAACAATGTCCAAAAATATCATCCCACAGAAGCAAATTATTTGAACATAGACGTAGTTTAGGAGACAAAAGTGGAATAATTTGTTTTAGCAATGCGTTCTTCCCTTACATGGGAGGTTTTTTTGACAACCCTGGAAATAAATATATCATCAAAGTAAATATAGTCCAAAGGTTTTTTTTTTTTGGGCAAAACAGTTATTTTGTATTGAACATGATTCTTAAATAATAAACAATCAAACATATTCATTTACACCAACAGTACAATCATTAAGGTACTGCCTCATTCCTTGTGGTTAGGGACCCGTTTAGCTGGACATAAATCACCTACTTGGTGGTTATCCTCAATTTTCAACATGTCGCGTTAAGTGAAACAATATGTGCAGGGAATGTAAGTCATGTCAGTATTTGACGTAGCCTCATTCACCCAACGCGTTTCACCCAACCTAGGCTTCCTCAGGGGTGGTGCTGCGTGTACTGAAGTTCAATGTGCTGATTTGTGGATATATATGGTCCTTAATCGGGGGCATATATCATGTTGTGAAGCATAAGAGGGAGGGAAGAGATTCCCCCAAGATATTATAGACATAAAATGTCCCTCTTGTTTTGAAGACAAACTACATACACACGTCAGATGATTCTTGTATGATTATCGCCTCAGGGCTGATATCAGACGAAAATCTGGCATGTGCACAGTGCTCGCTTGGCGTCAATAATTGATCCGTCCTGGCAGATCCACAAAGAACACACACTCCTCATACAAGTGAAGGGGAGAGAATGCAGAGGGGTGCTGCTCCATCGTTCTCCCCTCTCCATGGAGTTAAGCAGCACTGTATGTTCAGCTCTTGTTCAGTATTTTGCCATTGGATAGGATCAATTATGGAACTTGTACATAGCCTACGTCAAGTTCCTACCAAAACACAACGATTGGACAGAAACAAAATGCATTACCGTAGAGAGACTTATAGATATTATTGGTTCTCATGGTCTTTTGGTGCATTCTGATCCTGCACATGTAACGGTGTGGTCACTTTATTCTGAGTTTTACAACACGAAGTACAAGCCAAATCCATATTTTACTTATTACTCCGTCTTGCAGGGAGCTGGCACCTCCTATAGTGGCTGAACTATATTGGTCACCTAAATCTCGTTCCCAAGTAGCTGTAATAAAATTGAGTCTATTAATTTCTCTGGGAATAAGCCGGTTCATATTCTTTATTAAGAGCACATGCATAATCAGACGGCGTGATGGGAGATGATTGCTGCTCTTGTTCCGAAGAGAATGCCTTTGGAAAAAATAGAATGAATGTAAAGAAAACTGTGAATGTATGTTCTAAAAGTCCTATAGAAAAAAATATTAGGTCGATGTTCATAATTTTAGAAACACATCAGGGGCCTATTTACAAAAGCAAAAATCTCACCATTGATATTGTTTTCTGATGTATAGAGCTGCACAAAACTTGTTTTCTGATTGATAAATGGATTTTGCAAATGGTGAAAGGGGTATGGGGGCAGATTCCTTTCCATTTTCCTTAAAAGATGATTGGAATATATGTGAGCCGCTCCTCTTTGTGTATGTATGAGAAACAGGTTAGAAAGAGAAAAGAGAGGGGCTTCAGGCTCTTGTTTTAAGTTGTGTATTGTTTCAAAAAGCAGTTTAACACTCCGGTATCATACATCAGTTCAATAGTGTTACATCACAAAATACCATTCCCCATTGTAGATTATTGGGGTGGTGGTTGGCTAGACTGAACAGTTGCGTTCTAGGCTAGAAAGAAAGTTTTACATGAAAAAAAATGTTACCCGACGCGTTTCGCCATGTGGGCTTCTTCAGAGGTATATACCAAGCGTAACATATTGTCTAAGCGAGGTGGAGATGTTGTCACAGATAGGTATGACACAGATAAGGATAAATGTTGCTGCTGATATGGGTTAAGTTGTGGATGGTGCCTATGTGATATAAAATACAAATGTTTCCTGGTCTTTAAATGTATGAAATGCCAAGTCCATGGAAGAGGGAGGAGAGAGGTGTGCAGGGAAGCGTCTTGCTGGTATTGGCTATCAAACCATTAATCCTTATTTGTGTCACACCTATCTGTGACAACATCTCCACCCCGCTTAGACAATATATTACGCTTGTTATATACCCCTGAAGAAGCCCCTATGGCTAAACGCATCGGTTAACAAGACTTTTTTTTCATGTACACCTTCTTTCTAGCCAAGAACGCAACTCTTTAGCCTAGCCAACCACCACCCCATGATTCTACAATGGGGAATGGTCTTTTGTGATGTAACACACTATTTTACTGATGTATGACAGCAGACCGTTAAAATGCTTTTTGAAACAATACACAACTTAAAACGAGCCTAAAGCCCCTCTCTTTTCTCCTAACTGGTGAAAGCTTTTTATTTGACCAAAAAGTGTTCACATTATCTATTTATAAATATTTTCACCAAATTTTTCCCCAAATTTCCATCCACAATTCACAAAGTTTTCACATCAAATTTAGTTTTGAAAAGTTTTGCACTCTATTGGAGGCTCCACCTCTTTTTTACTCATATTTTGGATGAAAGCACTTTAGCTGATTTGGTGGGGTGGGGGTTATTAATGGGGGTATTTAATTTCAATACTAATAATAATAAAACTATTTTTTACATGAAGGGATCGCCTGCCTCCTTTTCAGATAATAATATAGCTTATGACTATGATTCCCTCTTATAAGGTCTTTCTATCTCCTGTGCTCATTTAAATTTTATTGAAGGTCATACGTAATGAGCAATTATTAAGGCATTCTCAATTTTAACCATAAAAATTCTGTACGAGTAACAGAGTCTCCATCACTGGAGTATAATGTCACTTGCATATGGAACAATAATCATCCTTGCTGCACATAATTGGATTTCCAGCTGGAATTTAGTTGTGGAGCCTTTAAGGTAGATCTCCACCAACCAATATTCATAAAAACTTCAAATGTTTTTCGTTTTGTGTCTGTTTGGGTTACAGCCCCTGGTGAGTGACACAGCATTACCTGGGGTGCAGAGTCTCAGTGTCCCCTAGTTTTTATTAGAGCACTTTACGTGGGCCAGGGTGATGGGCCGGTAATTGTAGTGGCCAATGGACTGCTTTGCTGCAGGTTTGTGGTCCCCAGCTCCCCCCATCAGGGGCTAATGGAACAGATAGTATTGAGACAGCCAGAGATCAGGTACTGAAAGGCCCAGGGTAGAGGATAGGTAGCAGGTCAGAAACCAAATGAAGTTGGTCCAAGTTGAGGGCAGACGAGACGAGGTATCCAGAAAGGCAATCAGGCAGAGTATCGCTGGATAAAGTCGCAGGTAATAAGCTGAGGATCCAGCAACCAGACTATAGAATCAAAGATATAAAATAGAAACAGCCAATAGTAGAACAGGAACAGGACTGAATCTTCTCATTGGCTGCAGGACATAATCACTAATCCCCTTCAGCTCGGCATTGTGTTATGAGGATGCTGATAGGGGCAAATGACTAAATGGAGGCTGGGGATGCTGGTGGGGAATGTCTTTCATGCATAGTATCAGTTACATTCTATAATTCGGCCCATTACATTTTTATTAAGAATTTTAAAGCTTTTTACACATTGTAGCTTTTGCTCACATCACTACTTTTTCATTTCTCTAGTTATCAAAGGGATCTGCAGATGAATGAAACAAAGTGGATACAAAAGTAACAATGTATCTTCTATACATTTGTATCTCTCTGTTCTGCTTAGACAGGAGAAGCTTCTAAAGCTGCTCTATTTATTCAGCAAACTCCTTTGTGTTTTGGTTTGACAGACAGACAGGAGTTGTGTGCAAAGACTTTAACGATAAAAGCAAACTAGCTTCCCTCCCTCTTGCAGCAGAATTGACATTTTTTTTTCTGGGTTTGGAATCTTTGGCTGTCCTGATTGGCCAGACCAGTAGGACATAGGTCCTGTGCATGTCCACAGGGGTTCCTCCATTCCGACACTGAAGAATGCCAAGAATATACACTATAAACAGTTAGGAAAGTTTGTGGTTTTGCAGAAGAGACAGAGAATACATCTCAAACTTCAGACTATTTTGGTAGAAACAGGACTTAGCTTTCTAATAAGTGAGCTGGCCATTGTTAACTGCTGGTGATCTGATAGCTAGTGGAGCAAGAGGCAACAAGAAAAAAAAATGGAGAAAACAGGGAGATCCTTGCACTGCCGGTCCTCAGGTACAGCCTGCTTTCCAGCAAGGAGAACAGTGGGCAGCATGGCAGTAACATCACCAAACCTCACTCTAACTTTCCTAAGACCAGCAGCAAATGGCAGCAGCTCCTTATGGGATCTCATAGTGCAGATATGCAGCTATAGGTCTACAGAGAAGTGCAGGAAGAGCACTGCTATTTGTGATGAGGAGTACAAACCAATAGTTACATTTTCGTGAACTTTTCTAGATGTTTTCTATAAAACAACAAATCTTTACTTTTGAGTTCAGGTCAAGGCAGCAATGGTTATTAGGACCAAGCTGAAAATCAAACAAAATGCTTGGAGTTATTTTTGCTTACTTTTCTATAAGTACACCAGGTTTTTAGTAAATACAGGGAACTTGGGGTTACAGAAAGTAAAAAGAGCTCTCAAAGTGAAGTATCCTCCTGCAGAACAATATAGAAATATCCAGGCACTTTTAGTGAATTGTTCAGGCAAACAAGTCAGCCGATGTGAAGTGTTTAGAGTGAGGTTATCATAACCTGCTTCTGGTTTACTGTTCAGGACAAAGTGATTATTACGAGAGCCCCCTAAGGTACAGAACATTTCATTCACACAGGCTGTGCAGATTTATTCCCTCATTACCTTCCCAGCACAGGATTAGACCTAGACTTCCAATTAGAGACCTATTCAAAAAAAAGTCTATAAATTAGACAAATGTATTTGGGCATATACCTGACACATATGCCGTCAGCACATATAATACAAAGTCCAGAGATTTCACCATGGCCCAGTGACACCTTTGACTTGATTTATCAAAGCTCTCTAAGACTAGAGAGAATACACTTTCAGAAGTGAAGCTGGGTGATCCAGAAAACATGGACTGTATTTTTTAAAAATAATTTGCTATTTGCTAGGAAATGTTTTGAATCCTGGGTCAGATCCATTCCAGGTTTGCTGGATCACCCAGCTTTACTGATGAAAGTATATTCAACGCAGCCTTGGAGACCTTTGCTTAATCAGGACCTTTATGTCATAGGCACATATTATTTTGCTTGATGAAAAATCAAGTTATTTTCATTTGGTAAGGTTAAACTTTAAGGGACATTTTCTCCCCATCAGGACCAATGACAGTGTTTGCAAATACCCCAAGGCTATGAGTCAGCCAATAGGAACAGAATGTAGGAAACTTGAACCTTCATGGTAGCATCACAGGGCATCATTTTGTAAAAGCTGCAGAATTAAAAATGTTCAATATTATTTTTTTATTTGCCAATACTATGTTATAAAGCTTTTAACCCTTTTCTTAAAATGTTATAACAAGTCAATGACAAAACTGTGCTGCTGTGCATGCTCTCAGTTGTAATGTGGAATATCCTTCCCTTGGCAAAGCAAATTGTGTCTAGAAATTTGCACATTTCCGCTGTCTCAAGTCAGGAAAGCCATGCAGAACCTCTCAATGGATCAACATGATATGACATTGAGGCAGCCAAATGGAAAAGACACCATTGGATGCCTCCAGACTGGACAACACTTAATGTTCTACCGGACAAACTAATAAAGGGATTGCTCAGGAACTATGATAGGCAAATTTGTGCAACGGTTAAAAAAAGTACCTAATAAAATCAAATCAAAATAAATGAAAAAAGAAAACCCCAAAATATAACCATTGAACCAAAAGCCACTTTGTTTTAAAATGAAAAGGACTGGTGAAGGTCCACCATACCCATACACACCCATACTATGTCTATAGCACAAAATATTACCCAAATCATAATAAAAAATTACAAAATATTACAAATCATAAGAAAATATGGAAAAAACTAAATGAATCTAAATTAAAGGTCCTGTGAACATACTATAAAGGAAAACCTTGCTGCTTACAGGTTTGCTATAGATAGGACAGCAGCTGGAGATAACTGCTGATCTTAAATCAACTAAAACATAAAACTGAAGACATCACCTAATATATATAAAAATATAAACAAACAACAAAATGGGTTGCTTGATGAAAGAGCTAGCAATTAGAAATAAAGTCTTGTTTCCTAACTGACCCTAATCTGCTTTCTGTACAGTAGCTTCCAATACAATACCATTACAGCTGCTCTGTGCTCCCCTGAGAGGGTTGGCTTATCCAAAGGCTCCTTTTTTGGTTCTTCTAAGCCTGTTTGCCATAGTTTACGGGTCATGCAATGCATTAAGATTCAATAAAGAACTTTTCTGAGTGAATCTAAACTTACATTTTCTGGGAGCATAAATCTGAATCGCACAGGACCCGCCTAGAGCCCATGGGAGCAGTGAACCCAATCCCAAGTCATAAATGGTTCCCTAATAAAGAAGAGACTTCCAGTAATATTGGTAACGTGCCGATGAACTGGATTCAGCTCTGTATGTGATCTCTGCTATGCTCTGGGAAGTTCACATCAGAACATCAGTGGGAATGCAACCTGACCTTCATCAGTTTACACTTCCATTAAAATAGTGACAAGGATGAGGATGAGCGCATGGTATGCACATAAAGCAAATAATGGGGGGAAAATATCATGATGCAATAATTAGGTGCAAATACATGGGGGAAAAGAGAGAAAGAAGGTGAGGGAAAGAGAGAGAAAGGTAGGATGAGAAGAGAGTGAGAGACAAAAAGAAAGAGGTGAAGAGAGAGAAAGTGGGAGGAGGACAAAAACATGAGCAGATGAGAGGAGACAGAGAAGAGAAGGAGAGGAGATGAAAAAGTGATTAGAAAAAAAGGGGAGGATAAGAGAGGGAGAGGGGAAGCAAAGGAGAAGGCAAGGAAAAGGAGAGAAGAAGGCGAGAAGAAGGAAAAACGAAGGAAAGGAGCTGGATAGTAGATGTAGAGAATAAGGGAAGGAGAAGGTGAGAAGGAGGAGAATATTAGGAAATACGAAGGATAGAATAGCGATAGGAGAAGAGGAGCAGAAAGAAAGAAGGAGAGGAGAGGAGTAGAAGTAAAAAAAGAAAAAGAGGAGAAAGTGAGGAAAGGGAGAGGAGAAGGCGAGAAGAACAGAAGAAGGAAAAAAGGGGAGGAAAGGAGATGGATAGAAAGAGAAGGAGAGAATATGGGTGGAAGAAGTATATAAGAAGGAAAGGTGAAGGAGAGGAAAGGGAGAGGAGAAGGCGAGAAGGAGAGGACAGGAAAGGTGAAGGAGGAGAGAGGAGAAGGATAGGGGAAGCAAAAAAGGATAGAATAAGGATAGGAGAAGGAGAGAAGAAAAGAAGAAGGAGAGGAGGAAGAGGGGAGGAGAGGATTCTACAGAGGAGCAGTGTTGTAGTAGGACAGGATGTAGTGTTGCTGTTTAGATTTTACATCTCACTTGAAATATTTAACATTGGTGCAAACTAATCAAAGCCCTTCTGCTGTTAGCTGTCTGATGCTTGCATTTGATCACCGCTATTACTATACAGGTAGTACCCGGGTTACATACAACATAGAGACTGTAGGTTTGTTCGTAAGTTGAATTTGTATGTAAGTTGGAACAGGTACTCTATTTTAATAAATACAATTAGGACAGATGTTTGTCTCATCATATTATTACGCAGCGTGGTGTCAGTTATTGTATAAAATCCTCACTGTGAGTTAATCACAAACAAAGCAAAAAAATAACTTTATGGAGCCTAGACATTCATTAACTTTTGGAGCAAGCTGTGCTTTGATATGCAAAAAGAAACAACTGCAGAGTTTGTCTTGGTCAATAAAGAGTTAAGAAAAGGTTGCAGAACAGCTCAGCCCTTAAGATCACCCACAACTTTAGCTGTGCTTACCAAAAGATTTCTTCTGCAAGTCATGCGAACCGCCCTCTCCCTCCCGTCAAGCCTCTGTTCTGCACACGAGCCAGCAGGGAAGCCTCGTTCATATCTAGGAGTTGTCCGTAAGTCGGATGTCCTTAACTCGGGGACTACCTGTAGTTAGTAAATAAGAGCAGTGAGCATTTTCATTGGCTAGTGGTTTCCCAGGGGGCTGGACCACTCCTGACTCCATCAGCCAATGCGAATGCATATACAGTGGTAAGGAACCAACCAATGAAAATGTTTGCTGCTGTTATATTTGACAACAGCTTTCAGTTCCTAATGGACGGTGCTCTGTAGTCCACACAGATAGCTGTGCCTACGTTATATTCACTTTGAAAATGCTCTTACATTGCATATATCTATAATAGCAGCAAGCTTGTTACATTGTCACAGAAGCTGCTTTCACTGCGGCCCTTCTGCAATGTAATGGGTCCTTTGGCTGGCGTGGCCCTCTAATTATTATGGTGATCCTACAGACAATGCTGCATGGCTGGACTAATGTGCATTAAGATAAATATCTGCCTGGCGCACATCAATGTTGTTGTGAAATAATGAAACGACGTCCCTGTAGGATTGCCGTACGGAGGAAATCTGTCTCTAGCGATGGCACCTGAACTGATTACTTTATACTTAATTAATGATTTGGCATAAAACAATTTCAACAAGTGTCCTTGCTATGGTAACAGACACAAAGCGCGGTGAGGGGACAAGCGTTCCTTACGGGCCAATTGGAAGCGTGAAGATGATTTTATTCATAATTTAATTCAAATTTATGCTATATGTTATGGTTTGACATAGCTGTAGTATAATTATATGGGCAATAGAGTTTTGTTTTTTAAACATTTATTTATTTGGAATTCAGAGACGTTTTTGCTATCTGCTCTTTATTACATGGGCGCTGAATGGGACGCGCCAATTTGTCGAAGTTTTTCCGTGCCCAGTGAAGCGCTATAAGGTTCTCTCTCTGCTCAGAGAAGGCTCCATGATTAAAGGAGAGAAGGTCATGTGACCTGGCTTCCTCCATTTACAAAGCTCCATCTGCATCAAACGAAAGGGAGTTTTGTGATTGGAGGAGAGTCAGACATGTGACCTGCCAAGTCAGGGCCATTTTGTTTAACAGAACAATGGGAGATTTGTGATTGATGGATGACCTGTGTTCCTCCATTAACAAAGCTCCTTCTGCTAAGTGGACCAATAGAAGATTTGGGATGGAAAGAGAGCCAGTCATGTGATCTGATTTCCTCCATTCACAAAGCTATCATACTAAGTGGAGCAAAGGGAGATCTGTGATTGAAGGAGAGCCTGTCATGTGACATGTGTTCAGTAAAGCAAAAGGAGATTTGTGATTAAAAGTGAGCTGGTCATGTGACCTGCTTTCATCCATTCACAAAGCCCTTTCCGCTAGGTGAATCAAATGGAAATCTGTGATTGGAGGAAAGCCAGTCATGTGACCTCTAATCACAATCACACATATGTGCCTGCAGAGTAAATTTGTGAAGCTCATCTTAGATTTTACAATTACAAGTCCTTAGATGTGGTGACTGCATAGCTAGGAAAGGACTAGAAAACCGTTCCCCACCCTTCTGGAATAACTGGAAACGATGTGACTAATAAAAGTCCAGCACAGGAACACAGGAATTTATCAGCCCGCAAGATTCCTGGCAGTATTATTTTTTCAGATATAACAAAGCTGTTTTAATTGTACATCAAACAGACCTAAAGGGAACAAAGAGGAGATCATTGTTAGAGTTTATGTCCCCATTAAGGGTGTCTGGGGTTTAAATGGATTTTTTGTGTTTAAGAATATTCATTCAACTATCTTTAATATATTTTTGTGCTGTGTTGTTATGTTATTTTATTTCTTTATTTTTTGTAAATATTTTACAGAAAGAAGAAAAAAGACAGAAAAAACAAAGAAAGGAGAAAAAGAATGCATTGATTTACCACTTGTAATTACCCTCCCCGCCTATAGTGGGCAGTAAATAACCCATTTTAGACAGTGGGAAAAAAATATGAAAAAATAAATACATTTCATAAAATTTACAGTACATAAATATTACAAAATAGTAAAATAATAAAGCAAACTACCCTTTTTACCCCCTCATAAAAATAGCCAAGTGGTCTGTTCAGTATGCACAGACAGTAATAAATCAGTGTATATTAGTAGACTTGGACACAGCTGGACCTTCTCTCTCTGTCATATTGCTGTTTGTCATGGCTAATGCAGTTTTTCCTCATTTCCACTCTTTAGTTCATTTAGTTCTGTCCACCCCGTTAGTTTTGTTTTTCATTGTGCCACATTAGGCCCTGACAAAGTGAGACCGACAGCACTGAAACGTGTCAGTACGATTTCTCCTATTTCCTGTGTGCTCTGGCATTTCCCTTAATATTGTGGCAAAGACAAGAGTGGAAACCTGGTGGAGTAATGAAAGGTCTATCCAAAAGTAGAAACATTTTTGTTCCCCATATCATTCTTTTTTCCATTGTGCCAGAATAGACCCTGATGAAGCGAAACCTACAGCCCAAAACGCGTTGGCGTTTTTTCTGTATTCTATGATGGCAAATTAAGATTGATTGGTTCGGTGACAATTATGCTCTCAGATGTTAAAACCTGACCTTACTGCTGCAAAGCTTTTGTTGCTGTCTCTGTACTATTGGTGAGATCTGCAGTACCATCATTGGTGGTCCCTCTGACTCTTTCACTCTACCATTCATCCAATGGTAGTACAGACATCAAGAAATGTATATTAAACAGGTTTTCTTCAAATTATTATTTGACCTAAAAGCATATATATAAAGCAGTGAATCTGACATTCACCAAACATTCATTATGGGTGAATCTTTCAGGTACATTCATTTTCATGACAGTATGATTTTCATGATCAGTGAATTTTTGGTGAATGTCAGATTCACTGCTTTATCAATATGTCCCTTTGTATCCGCTGCCCTTTTATATCCCTCTTTGCAGTACTGGAGTACACCACAAAGCTCTCTAGTGAAGCCTGTTTGCTGTAGTGCCAGAAGGGCACCACCAAGGGCACCACCAAGGGCACCAAACCCAACAATTTTCCACTTGCTTATTAGCTAACAACATAATTTTATCATTGTTGCAATCTGATGTATAACTCTGCGATCTCCTTTCACGTGTGACAAATTCACTTGAAATGTTTCTGGAACGCCTAGCAGCGCACATCCCACAACTCTCAATTCTCAAGAAGTATTTATCATAGTTAATTGTTGTGCTGGACCCGATCCACGTACATAATGTCTTCATCAATTATCGCAGCATCATGTGTCCTTGGAAGATCGAGGAAGCTTCTGTCTGCTTCAATTCTTTTTATATTCTCCTATTCAGCTTTCACGTGGGTACAAATCAGGGCATGTCTCATCCAATGGACCCCAGTGACCCCCATTCTGATGTATGGGAACTGAGAAAGTAGAGGGAGAACCGAAGAGAAATTCATTGTAGTAAAGGATGGCCATACACTGGGAGCACCAACAGGGTAAACAATCAACAGCGCTGAGTAATATGTTGGTGCTATATAAATCCTGTTTAATAATAAATAATAATAATATCCCCATGATATCAACTGTTTATCTAGTTACCAGCATAGCCAGACTGCAGATAGGAGAACTTGCTAACAAGTCAGAGCCAATGGGAGCTCTCCCCAACATTTACATTGATGACCGCCATAGCTGTCTCATTGGAAAGCTCAGATTGGCTGGCAGTTGTTAGGGAGAGATCCCAGCTGCAAATCTATTAAATAATAAATTGAAAAAAAAAAAACGTTTATTCAATATATTATTAAAACATTGATTAAGAATGCCAGAATTAATAGTAGATTAGCGAGGGTTCATAATTATATAGTTTATTATCTTATACAAGAAATATATTATAACATAAAGGATAATTAGGCCATTACCAGTGTTTCACTGAATGAAAAACCCAGGCACGTAGTTAGCACTGGATGTACAACCCAGGTACATAGTTAGCACAGGAGATACAACCCTGGCACATAGTTAGCACAGGAGATACAACCCTGGCACATAGTTAGCACAGGAGATACAACCCAGGCACATAGTTAGCACAGGAGATACAACCCAGGCACATAGTTAGCACAGGTGATACAACCCTGGCACATAGTTAGCACAGGAGATACAACCCAGG